>NC_079214.1:49987219-50077418 GCF_029633865.1 Lampris incognitus | reverse complement strand
GCCGGTCCACTGGAGCAGCAGGAGGTTTAGGTCCTAGCTCAAGGGCCCCTTAAAGTTATTGCTATGAATTGAGTGCTATTCATTCACTTTCCCTGCCCAGGGAAAGTGGTTTCTATCCTTCAGAAAGTGTACGTGCCTTTATAAAGGGAAGGGAATAGGTGTTGCATCACAGAAGTCATTTTGCTGTCCCCTTTCTACATCTGCATCTCCGCTGCACAACAGAGATGGATTTATTTCCCAGGTAAAATCAATAAGGGACCACAACTGTCATCTTTAATCACCTGCTAAGTGTGTTTTCTTGGAAGTAAAAGGTAATGTCTTTTCAGACACAGCAACACTTTTATTCGTGTATAGTATGTGTATTATGTTTGTATTTCTGAGGACACATTTATGATTTACTTGCACAAAAGATGAAAAGTATATATCTCATTTCCATATAATGCAATATTCAGTTCTTCAAACTCTGTGTAAAGATGTGCAGTTATGTTCTGCAGATGAAAATGTTCACAGATGATGGTGGACAGAACACAAGTTGAGACACGTTTGTTCATATCTTGTACAAGGTGTATTTCAGTTAAGATTACTTGTTTGTGAGCTACAACGGACATTATCAAAACTTGTGTTCCTCATTTATAGACAGTATACAGTATTTATGATTTATTAGGCAAATGTTGCCTCATATTGTTGATATGATATGATGAACTTTGGGATGACAGCCCCCAAAATAGCCAAAATGGCAGTACAGTGTTTAGTAACTACAGGGCAAAAACCAAAACTTGGAGCAACGACTCACTTTCCCAACACAAGTCTTCTCTGACTGAATCCTTCACATTACAGAGAACTTGATCACTAATGTTTGCCATAACAATCATGAAACGCTTTCCTCCTTTTTCAGTTTCCATTATTGAAGGCTGTTTGACCATCAATGGCAAAGATATCAAACCACTAAATCTCTGGCATAATTTATAATAGTGTGGAAGGGCTTTGAAGCAACAAGGGAGCAGTTTCAGAACCTGGGAAGAGAAATCCAAATCCTGGTCATGTTAGTGTCTTGCTGCACAGTAAATGCAGCCCTGCAGAGTTTTTATTGTGCTGTGCCTCCTAAACCACAAGGGGAAGAGAACCACCAACCCTGCTCATGCTAGGGCCATGCTGTACACCTGATGCTGGGCAATAAGGAAAATGTGATTATCACAATAATCAATACATATATATCAAAATAGCGGCACAGTGGTTAGCATGGTCACCTCACAGCAAGAGGGTCCTGGGTTCGAGTCCCGGGGTAGTCCAACCTCAGGGGTTATCCCGGGTCGTCCTCTGTGTGGAGTTTGCATGTTCTCCCCATGTCTGTGCTCCAGTTTCCTCCCACAGTCCAAAGACATGTAGGTCAGGTGAATCAGCTGTACTAAATTGTGTGAATGTGTTGGCTCTGTGATGGACTGGTGGCCTGTCCAGGGTGTCTCCCCGCCTACCGCCCAATGACTGCTGGGATAGGCTCCAGCAGACTCCAGACTATAAAGAGATGGAAACTTTTAATGCAGTGCTCTATCCATTGAGCTACACAGGACACCTAAACCCAAGAGCTAATGGGGGAACTTTTAATTGCAAAGAAGAAAAAAAAATCTCAGCCAGACACAAACGCCTGCAGCTGTTTGTTCAGGGCTGCTGCACGCTCCATTCACTGATGCAGCTTTCTCTGCAGGAGCCCGTCCTTACTTGATGGATTAGAGAACATGATTGTTTTGCACCCTCTCCTGAGATGCTGTTTATATGTTCAATTTAGGTTTTACTTTTAATTTAATTGAAACACATTCTATTGGTTAAGCCTTGGTAAAACAAGCACAAACACACTGTATAATACATTTCACAGTACAACAAGCCTCAGTCTTCCTCTTTGATAGCGGAGGGGCATGTGTTTGAAAAGGATTTTTGATATAATTACAGTAGGAGGGAGCGTGCAACTACCAGGAAGAGTTGTACTGCTTTTAAACCGAAGTTGATATCAAAACAAAATACTATTTCACTACTAATGCACGTGCTAATCTTGTGATAATTGAATTCCTGTTTGTTAGGCAGTTTTTATTTGTTTAAAACACCACCAAAGAAATTGATTTCTCACATGCTGCGCTACAAATATATGCATAGGCAATATGCACATATATTTGTAAGACAGCTTGTGGTAGATCATAAAAAGAAATACAAAATCACATTTTCACACAGAGGTTAAAGGAAGGAGGCAAGTTTGGTGTCTGGGTGGTGTGGTGGTCTATACCAACAGGGGGGTCGTTGGTTCAAATCCCCGTGTTACCTCTGGCTTGGTCGGGTGTCCCTACAGACACAATTGGCCGTGTCTGTGGGTGGGAAGCCAGATGTGGGTATATGCCCTGGTCACTGCACTAGCGCCTCCTCTGGTCAGTTGGGGCACCTGTTCAGAGGGGGGAAGGGGGGGGAATAGCGTGATACTCCCATGTGCTACACCCCCCTGGCGAAACTCACCACTGTCAGGCAAAAAGGAGTGGCTGGCAACTCCACATGTATCGGAGGAGGCATGTGGTAGTCTGCAGCCCTCCCCGGATCGGCAGAGGGAGTGGAGCAGCGACCGGGAGGGCTTGAAAGAGTGGGGTAATTGGCCGGATACAATTGGGGAGAAAAAGGAGGGAAAAAATCTTAAGAAAGAAAAGAAAGGAGGCAATACACTTAAACTAAAAGTATATAAGTATACTTTAACAAAAGGTATCTGAGGAGGGAAGATGGGGGCGAAATTCTCTCCTCGCTGACACATATGCATCACATTACATTACATTACAGTCATTTAGCCGACGCTTTTATCCAAAGCGACTTACAATAAGTGCATTTAACGGAGGAAATCAGGGGAACTACTAGTCATCAGAGGTCATAAGTGCATCTAAACAAGCATCTAAGAGCAAAACCAGTGCTAAAGTAAAAGTGCAAGAAAGAGTTTTGGTTTTTTTTTTATGAGTGAATACAATAAGTGCTAAGAACAAGTAACAGGGCTAAGTACAAGTAACAAGTAAAATGCCATTCAGAGCTCATGGTAATACCACTGGTCAGCTGCAAACCGCTCCAAATGTGCCTTAAACTGCTCTTCTTGAGTCTTTATGGATCAAAAGGCGTGTGCGGCTGATCTCTGTGAACTGTCCCTTTAGTGGCATGAGACGCCAACGCCTGCCTTTGATGCTGTTAATGCTTTCCAGTTTGACAAGCGTAATTACTTGACTTATTAATATGAATGAAGCCGAGCAGGGTCTTCTCGGCCCGTGCGAGGTTATCTGATAATGTCATCCTGCGGTGTGATGAAGCATTCATCCTGCCCTGGGCAAACTGGTTGTGGCACTATAAAGGCTTTGTACACATTCGTTCTCTCTCCTCTTTTTCTCTCTGCTTGTTCTCTCCCCCCTCCGATGTTCTCACATATTATTATTATTAGCGTCTGTTATCAGTGGTAATATTAGGTTGTAGTAGCAGCAGTAGTAGTTTTATCAGTATTTTCAATCCAAGCTGCTTATCCTACGTAGGGTCGCGGGGACACTGGAGCCTATCCCAGCAGTCATTGGGCGGCAGGCGGGGAGACACCCTGGACAGGCTGCCAGACCATCACAGGGCCGACACACTCACTCACACCTGGGGGACAATTTCATCTGGTCGATTCACCTGACCTAAATGTCTTTGGACTGTGGGAGGAAACCGGAGCACCCGGAGGAAACCCACACAGACACAGGGAGAACATGCAAACCCCACACAGAGGACGACCTGGGATGACCCCCAAGGTTGGACAACCCTGGGGTTCAAACCCAAGACCTTCTTGCTGTGAGGCAACTGCGTTAACCACTGCGCCACCATGCCACCTACTTTCAATCTGTACATAGAAAAAGCTATGATAGGTTAATGTAGAGATTAACACGCTGGCATAAAGGCACTGTAAAGAAACTGTTTCAAGGTCAGTTTGCTGTCACTCAAAACACCTCGGGCCAGTCCTATTGTTGCAATAGGATTGTAACATTCAATTTATCCACTTTTATTTCTCTGAAATGGAGATTATCCACCTTTCCCACCTTGGGTAAATCTTGTATTAATTCATAGGCTGCAGAGTAATGAACAGCAGACAGATACAAGCTACTTAAAATTAGGGTTCATCCATGAAAACGAAGTACCTCAGGTTTATATTGGCGGTGGTGAGAATAATAGTGAGCAGAGACTTGAGATCAGAATCAGAATCATGTTTATTGGCCATGTAGGTTTGCACACACATGGAATTTGACTCCGGTTTTGTGGCTCTCTCGGTGCACTTAACATAGAATAACAACACTACAACACAACAATCGTCAGATATATATACACAAGGATTGACTATATACAATGATGAGAGTCTTTTCAGACCGTTTAAATTTACCACAGGTCAGCACCGAGGTCCTACTCCAACATTTACTCTCCACAACAACAAAAGACATACACTGGCTGTACACTGGGTACACATCAACACGTGGCCGGCATGGTGCAGCATGTCCCACTCTATCTATGCTTTTCCTTATTTTTCTTTCTCCATTTCCCCTCCTGTCCCCCAAGTCCTTGGAGGTATTAGGGGGGAACAGATTGGCACAGTGATTTTAAACCCACAGATAACCTGGAGGAAATCCCTTCTGGGCAGAGGCTCATCTCTCTTACCAGAAGTTACAGAGTGTCTGACAGAAAAATGGAATAACAGCCTTCCTAAAGGTCAAGATTTGTTGTGCTGAGGTCCAGCTCAAACATAAATGCTTGGTAATACCGCTTGCTGTGATTGCTTTATTCTCTAGACACTGTCAATTTTTGTCCGAGGAGCGGCGGACGTGGGTGGCATTAAGTCGGCGGTGTGTCAAGGGCCCTCGTAGGTGCTGCCGTCTTTCTTCACAGACAGTTCCCAAAGCCCTGGTCTATTATCAGCTGAGCCCGGAGGACAGGTGCAGGCAGCTCAGGGCGGCGATGGAGAATAATAGCACATTAGATTCTTAATGTCGCTGATACACAGGACACTCCTTTTATTATCCCCCTGTGATCGAGACACCTTTTGTTTTCTTCCTGTTTTCGTCTCTTTGTCATATTCTTTCCTTCTTGTCATTTTGTTTCTTCTGCCATCTCGAGTCTTTACCTTAGGCCAGCTGTCGCCTTCCCGGGATGTGTGTAATCCCAGCCCAGGATAACGGCAGCCTGCAACATCAATCAGAGGCTGTCTGCTGTATTGGCCAAGAAATTGGAGACAATTCGACAACAGACAAAAAAAGAGCTCATTGGAGAGGATACACTTGTTGTGTTTATGCATCTATTAAGCCATAATATTAACAAAATATTGGACAAAGTTAGATAACACTCTGCACATAAGAGAGCCATTTTCAGCAATGAAAGGGAAAGTTGTTGCCGCAGCTCAAGTAAAATCTTTGTTATTACTTATTTTGGTTATTTAACTAAAATCATATGCTGTTTCCAAATTGGAGCGGTAATTAGTCATAATTATGGCTGTGGCACAGTATCAGAATCATGCTTTGCTTTTAGTGGGCCACCAATCATCATCATCACCATCATCCTCATCATCATCATCTTCTTGTTCCTCTTGTTCTTCTTCTTCTTCTTCTTCTTCTTTCCCCTTGTTCCCTGTTTCTCAGAGGTCAAAACAGCAGATTTTATAGTTTCCATCGGTACACTGTGAGAGCACGGCACAGTGGTGGTCGTTGTTAACCCAGATCTCGACCGATCCAGTAGTGAGCCTCAGCCGATCCAGTATGGTCTTGTCAATCCGCATGATGAGTTGGCAAAAATGTATGTTGGATGTCCTTCCTGACACAATCACTAACCCTATGGACGGGGGGCACAGGTAAACCACTGGATGCCATCCCAGTATTCATGGACTTGCACCCATGCCTGTTGCCAAATAAGTGGCTTTAATAATATATGATGTTATTAGGACCATGATACACCTAGTGCTGTTGTCGGCTGTGACTATGGTGCACAATCGGAGTCATGGTGCATTCAGCGGGGCAGTATTGTTATCATACCCCCCACCCCCCAACAAGGTTTGACCTGCTGACCTTTTTACCCACTTCTCAAAAAGTAGGCTTACCCATGGCATACTTAATTGTGGTAGATTCTGGGGCCTTGGTCTCTCTGGCTCTGCAGGGGCATAAGGGACATGTCCTTTGCCATCCATCAACTGTGCTCATGCTGGACCCAACATTGCTTTACAACAGTTTGAGTGTAAATGGTAAATGGACTGCATTTGTATAGCACTGTTCTAGTCTACTGACCACTCAAAGTGCTTTACAGTGTATGCCTCACATTCACCTATTCACCATTCACACACACATTCATACACTGATAGCGGAGGCTGCTATGCAAGGTGGCAGTTAGGAGCAGTTAAGGGTTCAGTGTCTTGCTCAAGGACACTTTGGCACACTCTCCACAGGAGCCGGGGATCAAACCAGTGACCTTCCGATTACTAGACGACTCACTCTACCTCCTGAGCCATGCTGCCCCTAGAGACAGAGTGTACTCTGGATTTCTATAAGAACACTGAAAAGTCATATACATCACCAAGGTCACCAATACATGGTGGGGTATGGGAAAAACAGCAACAATAATTAATGATAATGAAACATTCCCACAGCTGTATGCAAAAAAACAGACTGTTTCTTAAAGTTGGAAAATAACACTTACACAAAAGGTTAGGGGTCCCATTTTCTTTGTGGCTCAGTGGATAAAACATGTCCCAGTTATCTAAATCATGTATTTGAAAAAGAAAGTGAAAGTTCAAAATAATTACTTGAAATACCGTGATGCAGGAGTGACCAACCTATTTTTACTATAGTTAGTAGAAACCATGGATAAACTACCCAACCGGAGCAAGTGAGACATAATAGATGATGGGAAATCATGAACACAGCTTAACCAAGGGACTGAGGTGGGGGTTGTCTTTGCAAGAACAGGTTTAAGGATTGATTGCCGGTGACTAAAATGATATCATAACTGATTTTCACAATAGCGGAAACCTTGAAAATTAGACCCAGCTTTAAAAAACAAAAACAAAAAACGAGCTATCCTCTTGAGTGTTCATGCAAACTACTGGGATAAATGTGTCCGAAGCTCTGTGTAGGTTTATCAACCTCCTGGGGTCCCACATGCATGCAAACATCATCATATTGTGTTGCCCTCAATTAACCAGTAACAGAATGGTGGTTGCCTCCAGTCAGCAATGGCACTAGTTGGGATGTGCGCTTGTTTGCAGTTGTTCGTAACAACTACGTGATAATTTGAATGAATGATTTTGAGGCTGGGCCACCACACTGTTAACACCTTTACGACTGATCATTATTAAAGACAGCAAAATGGTATCAATCCTCACACATCCCCATTGTTTACTGGCATGAAGTGCCAGTAAACAAACAACACAAACCACAGAGAGAGTGCATCAGTTCAGTTTTCTTTAGGTGTGAGTAGCCGGGCTCCACGCTCATTGGCTTCAGCACCCAGGAGGGGAAATGGGGCTAATTCAGTCTCCAGGCTCGGCTAATCAGGTGTCCGCTTTGATGAATGACTCCTTAAATGCCCGGTGTCTCTATTTCTCACTGAAGGAAATGGAGGGGGGGGGGAAAAACCGCCCAACATTTTTTCCATTGTCTCTTATTTCTTAACCTTTTTTAACCTATGACCTCTTTGAAAGAACAAATACTCTAAGACATATTCCATCTATACAACGCTGGAAATGTTATTTCACTCACTGTTGTAATCACTGTAAATTTCACACCGATTAGGAACATCTCTCAGTTAACTCACTGTTAATCTCATGAATTCGCTTCTTCTTTTTTTTTTTTGTCAAGATGTTGCGTTTCATAAAGAAACTTGGGTTTTCAATAGACAATGTTTTAAATTTGACAAACATCCATCCATCTATTGTTGCGGGGATGCTGGAGCCAATCCCAGCAGTAATTGGGCGGCAGGCAGGGACACACCCTGGACAGGCCGCCAGTCCATCACACACATACACAACCTAGGGACAATTCAGTACGGCTGATTCACCTGACCTACATGTCTTTTGACTGTTGGAGCAAACTGGAGCACCCGGAGGAAACCCACGCAGACACGGGGAGAACATGCAAACTCCACCACAGAGGACGACCCCCAAGGTCGGACTACCCCGGGTCTCAAACCCAGGACCTTCTTGGTGTGAGGCAACCGCGCTAACCACTGCACCACCGTGCCACCCTAATTTGACAAACATATGAGATAATGTTCACATTTGTGTTATGATGACCCCTATTTCAGTACACCAAAGCATAAATGGAAAGGAAACCACTGAATTCATGAAAAACTGTTTCATATCTGAATATAATAGCGTTTTTAATTCCTAAACACATCCACCTTGAAACATATTTAAAACGGTCATCACTGGAAAACATACAGATCGGTCTCGACTTTCAGATAATTAATTAACCGATGAGATCTGAGCTTGCCATAACTTGTCATCGGCGGTTGTCTGTGCTGGCGTTGGTCAGTGATTGATACGTTGTCACGAGGCCCACCCTGACAGATGCTGTTTGAAAACAATAAAATAAACCCACCTCTTCCATTTTTAATGGTGCTGTGATAATCTCTAGGTTTAATGAGGGAAACCCTCAGGATAAAGCTTTACCAACCCAGACACCAGACACCATGGAAAATGGAAATACACTTAGCTAATTAGAACCTTGCTACTGTATATTTCACCTTTGTAGGCTCTAAGAAAGAGTGTGTTATAGTAAGCTTACTCACTTCCTATCAAACTCAGAGGCCCCACAACAAAACTTGAGATGACTTTTCAGTGGCGCATATCAGGTGTTTCCTTTCTTTCTCTTGCACCTTCTCTTACCAAGTCACTCAACACAAGACTGAAACCAATTATGTATTAGGTTGGGAAGGATTGCTCCTAGCTTAAAAACGAAAACAATGTCTTATATTTTAGAGATATGATGAGCTTACAGGAATACTGTAGTGTACAAAGTAGATGGCTGTAACGTGTATAGTGTGAGCAAACTTTTCAATCCCGTTTGATTTGTCAGAAGACAATTTTGAGATAGAGTTGAAAGCGTTACACCTCTCTCTGTCTCGTGTTCTATCTATCTATCTATCTGTCTGTCTGTCTGTCTGTCTGTCTGTCTATCTATCTATCTATCTATCTATCTATCTATCTATCTATCTATCTATCTATCTATCTATCTATCTATCTATCTATCTATCTATCTATCTATCTATCTATCTATCTATCTATCTATCTATCTATCTGTCTGTCTGTCTGTCTGTCTGTCTGTGTATCTTGCACCATATATGGAATTTTGATGCATAATTGTGTGTCCTTAATCACATTTGCTCCAGTTGACGTCTTGCCATTGCCATCTAAACCCACTGTGAACAGAAATAATCCCACCCATCCGTTCCAAATCCACCCTCGTCCCCCTCAGTCCTTCTCTTGCTCTTCAAAAGAAGCGCGCCAAACAACATGAATGACGAGTGTCTCGCTTTCCATAATGTAGGAACATGAGAACGGTAACACCACCGGGAGGAAAGCAAAGCTACTCTAACTGACAATCAGTGACAGAAACCCAAAACGTGTGTCCAGCGAGGAGGAGGCTCTGCAGAGAAGACATTGCAGACATATCTTGCTCCAGCGAATTGAGTGTCCGACTATCCACACTGGCCAGCGGTGGAGCTATAACCCTAAATATACAGTAGCCAACATCATAAACGCCATTGAAACAGTTACAGTGTTTTTACTTACTTGCCTTTACTGCCACCCTGTAGCTATGCTAAGCTTCCCTCAGACAATTTTCCCAAAATACACATTCAAGGATGTGCTGTCGAACGTGAGCTTTCAAAAGAAGTGGGATTGGCTTGAGATATAGGGAAGGAGCTGATTTGCCACCTAGAAAAAAAATTACTTTGAGATGAATGCACGCGACCAAAATAAGAAATAAAAAGATGAAAAAAGTCATATGTCCTTTTGAGAGGATCGTAGGGTAGATTAAGAGGAGAATCTTACATAGTCGGCCTTAAGGGTTATATACTGTCTCCATAAAGAGCAGGAGATGGATGGAGAGGAGAAGTTACGCTCTGTCCTACAAGGGCTAATACTTAAAGCTAATGATGTCATAAATTTTGCCTGTTAATGTGGCAGGAGGAGGCTATGCAGGAGGTGGAGGGGGGAGGAGGGAAAGTGACTTGCGGTGGAACTCAGTCCAACTGATGAACTTGATTAAAATCATCTCTCCTTCATCAGAGGTGCCCAGCAACGTCTGGCCACATTACTCACAGTAAAAGGAGTAATTGCACTTTTGGATGGACGGCGGAAATGCTACAGCGCAGCACAGACATCGTTAGCCCTCAAATAAACGAGTCTTATGTCCAGGGGATTTTTCTAAATTCTATCATTGTTATACCGAAATATGACTTTTCTTTGCAGTGGTGAAAGTGCTTCATTCTGAAATAATTTTCCCACCATTTGAAAAGTGACATCTCGTTTGAAAATGGTTGAAAGCCAAAACTTACAGTTTTCTTACCAGTACCATAGGCTGTCTTACCAGTGCAGTAGTCACAGTGTTAGTTCTGTATGGTCAAGTCCCAGTAATGAGGCTGGTTTTGCTTTTGCACTCTGTTCAGGACAGTATTATCATTTCCTAAATTGCTTAATCACCATGGGGAAATGTATCCTCTGCATTTAACCCATCCTATTGTATGGGAGCGGTGGGCAGCTGCAGCGCCCCGGGACCAACTCCAGTTCTTCTTTCCATTGCCTTGCTCAGGGGCACAGACAGGAGTATTAACCCTAACATGCATGTCTTTTTGATGGTGGGAGGAAACCGGAGCACCTGGAGGAAACCCACACAGGGAGAACATGCAAACTCCACACAGAAAGGACCTGGGACGGCCTGGGGTTCGAACCCAGGACCTCTTGCTGTGAGACAACAGTGCTAACCACTGGACCACTGTGCTGCCTTTACTGTTTAGGTATTCTAAGACACATGGGTACATTTTGATTCTTAGATTTGTTTGGCTACATATTCTTGCATAATTCGTTTCATTTATTTCGAGCATGCTAAAATAAAAAAATAAAATACACAGGCAGGAATACAAGAACAAATGGAAATAATAGTGAACATATTTTGTAAACTCTCTGTAACATAATGGTAGTTTTCATGTCACAGTCTTTGTGTTTTTTATCTTAGTGTCACAAAATGTCAAATTCCTTGCACAGTATGTGCAAACTTAATAAAGATGAAAGTTACTTTCATAGACTAAATCAACTATATTTCAGAGATAGGAAATGATGAACTTGAGGGAATCTACCTGAGCATCTTCCTGACATGCTTTTTTTTAGTATGCGTTCAGATGTGTTAATCCTCCTCTAACACAACCAATGGGGCATCTCTTGGACATACAAGTCAAGTGATAATTCTGACTATCATTATCGTGTTTACAAAGAGCATCTACAAATGTTTGTTTGTGTGTTTACATCAAACATATACATTTCCATATGAGCCACAAGCAGATGTAATGCACACAACCGAGGGCCTTAGCAAGAGTGTTGCTCTCAGCACGTTTGATGTTTTTATGCTAATTACGAACTAATAAACAAGCAAAAATTAATGTAAACATGCCCCTACGTTCCTGAAATTCAAACACTCTTCAGAGTTATGTTGTTGCTCTTTGGTCTGTACTCATTTTTGCAATCCCCCTGCAATACATCAGGGTATACTCAGTTTAAATCCCCTCGTAGAGGTTCTGAGGCTTTTGAACTGGAGTTTAAATAAGGACTGTGCTGTGCATTGGCTAGTATGTACCAGTGTGTACTGTATATAAATAAGGACTATGCTGTACATTGGCTAGTGTGTACCAGTGCGTACTGTATATAAATAAGGACTGTGCTGTACATTGGCTAGTGTGTACCAGTGCATACTGTATATAAATTAGGACTGTGCTGTACATTGGCTAGTGTGTACCAGTGCATACTGTATATAAATAAGGACTGTGCTGTACATTGGCTAGTGTGTACCAGTGTGTACTGTATATAAATAAGGACTGTGCTGTACATTGGCTAGTACATACCAATGTGTACTGTATATAAATAAGGACTGTGCTGTACATTGGCTAGTACATACCAGTGTGTACTGTATATAAATAAGGACTGTGCTGTACATTGGCTAGTGTGTACCAGTGTGTACTGTATATAAATAAGGACTGTGCTGTACATTGGCTAGTACATAACAGTGTGTACTGTATATAAATAAGGACTGTGCTGTACATTGGCTAGTGCGTACCAGTGTGTACTGTATATAGTACCGCTAATCCCTGTTGTCGTTCTCTCATTCTCTTCGTGCCGGAGTAATCAAATGTCAACTGAAATTAAAATTCATCTGACGTAATGGTCCCCATGGTGGATCAGACATAAGCCATGGGAAGGAATGGACAGCTCACACGTCATGTTTTATGAGGCATTCACGTGTTGTTGGTTTGCATGGGAACATTAGATTGGTAGGTTTGGTGTAACATTTACTTCAACATGAGGAAAGGGGGCATCTGGGTGGCGTGGTGGTCTATTCCGTTGCCTACCAACACGTGGGATCGTTGGTTCAAATCCCTGTGTTACCTCCAGCTTGGTCGGGCGTCCCTACAGACATAATTGGCTGTGTCTGTGGGTGGGAAGCCAGATGTGGGTATGTGTCCTGTCGCTGCACTAGCGCCTCCTCTGGTTGGTTGGGGTGCCTGTGCGAGGGGAAAGGGGAACCGGGGGGAATAACGTGATCCTCCCATGTACTACATCCCCCTGGCAAAACTCCTCACCGTCAGGTGAAAAGAAGTGGCTGGCAACTCCACATGTATCGGAGGAGGTGCGTGGTAGTCTGCAACCTTCTCTGCATCGGCAGAGGGGGTGGAGCAGCGACCGGGAGGGCTCGGAAGAGTGAGGTAATTGGCCAAGTACAATTAGGGAGAAAAAGGGGGGAGAAATCCAAAGAAAAAAATCACGAGGAAAGGAAGAGAGAGGACAACACAAACTGAAGGACGCTGTGCAGCTGGTGACCATGTACTTTCCTTAGGGGAGGAGATGAGGAGCAGAAGGCCTTGCGGTGGGGACTCCTGGTGGTGTGTAAATGAGACCAGCTCAGCTCCACATTGTGGCTCAGGAGCACAGTGGAGTGCACCGCCCTGAGGCCTCGTGGGGAGGGCTGTTTAATTCATCCCAGACTAGGAGCTCCCTCATGGGACCAGCGCTCTCATTTACATGAAAGGGGTTGCCTCCATACAGACCTAACGGGACACCCTTTCTGAAATGTAGATCTCAGACTGAACTGTATTCAGGCAGCTTATCAGTTTTATGAAGAGGCCAACCTATTGGGCAGAACATGTTGGCCTTGGTACGTGGATGGGAAAGTTTTGAAATGTTACAAAGGATGAAGAACCAAAGGCTAAACATAAAGTTTGAAGTCTATTGTGACACTTTTGCGAGTGGTCTGGATGAGATGTTGGTGGTTAATGCCACAATTAAGCCATTGATTGACAGAGACCATACAGCATACAAACGTGGCCATGAAATTACCATAGTATACCCGTGAGTTACACAGGGAATGTAATCCATAATCATGGCAGTTTTTTGTCTCTAGCTCTACCTGCTTAGCCACGTATGGTTACATAACTTTTGTATAGCTTTCATTCATTCATTCATTCATTCATTCATTCAGTCATTCAGTCATTCATTCATTCATTCATTCATTTTTTTTACCCTGTCCCAGACACTAGGCAAAAGGCCGAACACCACGGAGAGCTTGTCAGTCCATGGTGGAGCCCACATAAACACCATTCAAACCAATGGGCATCTTGTAGGTGGAAAATTGGACTCTGTGTGGGCCTCCAGTTCACCTTCATGCATCCCCTCTGAAAACCTGAAAAAACTGGAAGAAGATTTAAACGTCACACAGCGGGGCCAGGACTGAACCCAATACGCTCTTGGTGTGGGGAAACAGTACTCACAAACAGATCTCTTTTAACAATGCCATCTCACATTTGAATTTCTTTACTTTTATTTTTAGTGTCATTTTTGATGTTTGGATCATTTATCTGAATGAAATAAACCCAAAATAAATGACATGTTTGGATGGGCTCTTCCAAAGTTTTGAGAGAGCAAAAGTTAACACAGGGTGGCACGGTGGCGCAGTGGTTAGCGTGGTCATCTCACAGCAAGAAGGTCCTGGGTTCGAGCCCCGGGGTAGTCCAACCTTGGGGGGCGTCCCGAGTCGTCCTCTGTGTGGAGTTTGCATGTTCTCCACGTGTCTGCGTGGGTTTCCTCCGGGGGCTCCGGTTTCCTCCCACAGTCCAAAGACATGTAGGTCAGATGAATCAGCCATACTAAATTGTCCCTAGGTGTGTGTGTGTGTGTGTGTGTGTGTGTGTGTGTGTGTGTGTGTGTGTGTGTGTGTGTGTGTGTGTGTGTGTGTGTGTGTGTGTGTGTGTCAGCCCTGTGATGGCCTGGTGGCCTGTCCAGGATGTGTCCCCTGTCTGCCGCCCGATGACTGCTGGGATAGACTCCCGCATCCCCGCGATCCTGATAGCAGGATAAGCGGTTTGGATAATGGATGGGTGGAAAAGTTAACAAAGAAGAAGTGCACAATGCAGGACATGAATCATAAACCCAGAGATGGAAGAGAATTGCCAGTTCAGCAACTTAAAAAACTTAAGAGGGAAGAAGCTTGTTTACGGGGAACAGGTTGAAACTTCTGCAACTGATGGGACCTCCAGCAGAGTCGGCTGCTGTGTGCCGGTAGCCGCTTATGAGTAAATATCTTCCAGAGACTCTTGGTCGGCCTATCTATATCTGTACGCTGACACGTTAATGGCCACTGCAGCATCATTTCAGCCATTAGACTGTGGACTCAGCAACTGCTCCTTCCCCTTCCTTAACTCAGAGGAGACAGGATTATGTCCGCTGCTCTCCGAGTCTATCTTCCTTTTGGGAAAACAGCGTACAGTTTAAGTGATTTCTCTTTGAACGTCCCATAAGCGTAGCAAATATCCCCTTTAAAATCTGTGAATTGTAAAACATGATATTCTCTGATAGTTTTTTTTTCTTTCCTCCATCAAGCTCGACATGGCTTTTTAAAAAGCCTAGCCATCGCCACCCACCATCTGAGGAGATGGGCTAATTAAATTGGTACTTTTTACAAGTCTTACTCAATAAATCTGAATAAATTAACAAGGCATTACTAAGGCTGCTACATTAAATTTGCATAGTACATTTAATGAATATGCAACCGCAAGTGAAAAGGTCTGCCACTGTGAACCCCGTTGAATTAGCATAACTACTTCCAGCATGTTTCTTAAATAATGCTCTCATTTGCACATCACTGAGTTGGCTAATTCTGGCTTCAGTGGGGATAGCCTCGTAATTAAGAATCCCACTTTAATTTTTAATGAAGTTTATGTTACATCAATCCTGACAGTAATGAGGGGGACATGGAAACAAAAAGGCTGCTAATAATTAAATTCACAAACCAGTTTGAGGGATAATAATTCCTGAGGAGAAATTATATGACTAATTATTAATTAAATATTCATACTATTGTATGGAGCCTGCTCACTTTAGCTGGCTGCATTGCTGGCAGTGGAGCCCAGATGCCAATTGCCTTTTATCTGTTAAGCACTTGAGAGGCTCACACACAGGTTCCAGACTGTCATTAATTATAATGACCCTCAAAACAAAACATACTTTAATTGGTCTTTTTTGTAAAAGAATACTGTCATCTCTGCTTCACACCCAGCACATCGGGGGTCTCAGGGTAGTTTCAGGCTGGTGGTGCTTCTTGCCTCTTTATGGCTGTTAGCATTATAAAGTTATATTGCACTATGTGACCTTTGACTTGAAATGGAGCAGATGAAATTCGAAGCAAAATTACAATATTTGTGGTTTCTTTAGCTTTACTGACAATCCCAAGCTGTCTTTATTTGTGAACGCTGTCTGGATGCGTTAGCGACCTTGTGTTGTTTTGGATATTTTACTGCCAGTAACAATATCAGAAGTGAAACCGGCTGGTCCCATACTGGATTCACTTCAGGTCAGAGCCAACGTGTGGCCCTCTAATCTGTGCAAATACCTGTTAACTTGACTTGATTCTTCACCTTGTGGACACAACACATGACTCCAAAATACACAGACATGCTAATGATACATTTGGGATGTTTGTATCTCTGATTCGAGTTAGCAAGCTTGTCTGGATTTGCCCAAATCCACAAACAGTGTTCATGAGTCAATTCCAGGGAATAACAGGGAACAGAGAGAGAGAGAGAGAGTGCATCGTGGCCAAAAGTCTGTGTCTTTTCATTGTTTAAATACACATTAAGCTGCCTGCAGCTTTTGGCCAAGGAGATTGGTATGGACTGATAAACATTAGCAATAGCAGTCTTGTCTTTCATGTCAAGTCAAGTCAAGTCAAGTCAACTTCATTTGTATAGCCCAATATCACAAAATTACAAATTTGCCTCAAGGGGCTTTTACAGCAACACAACATCCTGTCCTTAGACTCTCGCATTGGATAAGGAACAACTCCCTGAATTGTCTTAGTTAACTTTTTGTTTTGTTCCCATAACTTGCCTTAGCTTTCCGTCTTTACAGGAGAAATGTTGTTCAGGCTTGTACAGTATTCCAAACAAACACCATCCATCCACCCATTGTCTTAACCGCTTATCCTGCTCTCAGGGTCGCGGGGATGCTGGAGCCTATTCCAGCAGTCATTTGGCGGCGTGACACCCTGGACAGGCCACCAGGCCATCACAGGGCTGACACACACACACACACACACACACACACACACACACACACACACACACACACACACACACACACACACACACACACACACACACACACACACATTCCTAGGGACAATTTAGTACGGCCAATTCACCTGACCTACATGTCTTTGGACTGTGGGAGGAAACCGGAGCCCCCGGAGGAAACCCACGCAGACACGGGGAGAACATGCAAACTCCACACAGAGATGATCCAGGATGACCCACCAAGGTTGGACTACCCCGGGGCTCGAACCCAGGACTTTCTTGCTGTGAGGGGACTGCGCTAACCACTGCACCACCGTGCCGCCCCAAACAAACACATTAATCTGTTTGTTTGATGCAATCTTTGTAAGTGACCTTATTAACTGTTGCTATATTAGTGTTCAACACCACTCATTATAAATGATGGGGAAAAAAGCCATGTTACCACATGGTGAAAGCATGCTAGTTTAGCAGAAAATACCTTGAGGAAAAGCTGCCTAATTTATTACAGGCAGTAAAAAAAAACGATTATGCTTGTGAAATAAATCCTATAATGGAAAGTTTTTGAACTACTTGCAAAACAATATGTCTCAATACTGAAGATATAACCTTCTGCATTTGGCAAAAGTGGCATCATTCACTTGTGGAGCTGGGTGGTTTGTCCGTTATTATGTGGATACTTTATCATCTAGTGAGACCAGTATAAAGATAATCATTTATTCACCAAGGTTCATCAACTAAACAGCTAAATGGAAAAAAACCAACAACATTAGAGGTGTTTTTCAGAGATTCAGATCTGTATAAGTGCATAAAAATGTGTGATGGACAACCAAGTGAAGTTACTGGTGGCATTTGGTGGCAGTCAGCTAAAATATCTGATTTGTGGTGTTAAGACACCACAAATCAGACGTCTTAGCTGGCTTTTCTCGTTTGTTTTCGTACACTGACAGAACATCCAACTTGTTACAGAGTGCAGACAGCGGGGCACGCTCCCCCGTCGATCTCTGAACACGAAACCATAAGATGCACTGCACTGTATCAGCTCAGAGGGAGATTTGATCTTCAGCTTTCACGTTCCACTAAAAACCCATCAAACACCAACACGGTTAAACAAAATAATCCCCACAAGAACATGACATGGAAAAAAAAACCCCACAACCGATTACCACCACACTCATACAACGAGCACAACATATGGACAAACATGAGTACTCTCGTTTCCATTTCCTTGTTTAAGTAAGCCCCATCTTCACTGCGTTTCCCTGCTGGCTAATTGCACCATGTGTTCTCTTTGCCCTGATATATCTGGCAGAGGCGCGCTGGCTTTTAGGCATCTCATCTGACTTTGTTGCCACAATATTAGCATTCTCAGAGCAAACCCACTCTATCACAGGAGAGCAGAGTGCCAAACACTGCCAGGTCACTGCGCCCGGATCGATCCCTCCATTAATTCACAGCATTACATGCATCATAGTGAACTGCTATTAAGTCCATTACTATGAAACAGGGAGCAAAGGTTGCTCTGACCCATAACTTCTTCCACAAGCTGCTCTTTGACAGGCTTTTAGGACACTATTACCACACAGTGTCACTTAAGAGCATATTTTACATTTCAAACACATCCTTTAACTCACAGCAGTCCAAGACCTGCCCCATGTTATAAACTGTCCTCTAAAGTTAATATTTTCACTTGAAGGACATTAGCTTTCCAAGTGACTCAAAGAACACTATTCACTACACAAAAGGCTCTGAAATGGCAACCTACGTGTGTAAATGTTCTCTAGAAATAAAACCCAAATTGATTTTCCTTCCACATTGTTGCTCAAGGGCTTGCACCATTCAATGATGAATACGCATTACTGTGAAATATAACATGAACTATTTCAAGTTGACTTTGCAGTATTCACAGTATCGTTAAATGTATATATTGATGTAATATTAATATACCATAGGTTTATGGTTTGTTAATTTCATCTGCTGGGTGAGTTCATGTACACAAAAAAAAAAATGGAGTGTGTGAAGCAGAGAGGCATTATGTGGCAAGGAATCGGGCTTAGGGTGGGCAGGCTGCAGGTTGCACTGTGGTTCAGTTGGAGGAAATAGCCTCTGCCATTTTTAAAAAGTTAATTCAGAGGTAATGACTGTGGAGCTCCTGCTAATTCAGCGGGCCCCGAGATCCACAATTTGCAGATCAAGGGGATAAAAAAACTTGTCCTTCGTCATTACAGACTTGTGAATAATTCTTATTGCGGGCATATTTAATTGAGCTGCAAAAATGCAATATCAGTAGGACTTGGGGATAAATAAGAAGCAGTCCCATTGGTCTCACTGAGGAGCTATTGATGTTTCATAAATCCCAGTCAGTAGAATTTTAATTGACTTAACATTCTGAATTACCTTGCATCCAAATGGCATCCGGGTTCACAAATGGAATAATTAGACTGGTGGAAATGGGACCCATCAAGTATTATCCCAAGTGACAACAGGCCATGGATATTCACTCAATTGCCCACATTTATGAAGCAAATCCGATAACAAGCCCTGCTTTCCTTACAGAATGAGGAATGCTTCATGAATTTATAGTAAGATATGGAAAATAACAGCTGTCTCTTTGGAAAGATGGGAAATGGAGGCAGGGATTATGCTCGCCAGTTCGGTTCACAGCCTAAATCACTTTTACATTTCTGCTTTCACTTTGTGAACCCCTGATCAGAGTTCAATCTCACATCACGACTTAAAGGAATGGTTTGAAAATTTGAATTCAAGTTGGTTATTTTTCTGTTTGCTAGAATTTGTCGTCTAAACCATGGAGCACAACAGCTACAGTAGCATTTGCATTGCATCGAGGAACACGCAAACACTTCTTGAACCAGTTCAGAGAATGGGAAGAACAAATGAACCATTTCATCTTCAATGTGTCTTGCATTGCATGTCATTTAAAATGTAATAATAATAATAATAATAATAATAACAATACTAATAATAAACATTATTTATATAGCACTTTTCTTAACAATGTTACAAAGTGCTTTACAAAATAAATAAAACCAGACAAGACAAAAATAAGAATAACACTAAAGGACATGAGCATAGAGGAGGTAAATAGAATAAATAAATAAGACCAAATAAATAGGAATAAAAAATAAAAACAGTATAAATAAATTTAAAAAAAATAAAATAAATGCATCTTTTCAGAAATATTGTGTTGTGTTTGGAAATATTCATCATGTCCTTTTGGTAGTATCAGCAATGTTTTCCATTACCTCGGTTGTTGTTGTTGTTGTTGTTGTTTCTTCCCCCACACACATACTTTTTCTCCCCAGTTGTATCCGACCTATAGCCCACTCTTCCAAGCCATCCCGGTCGCTGCTCCGCCCCTTCTGCCCATCCAAGGAGGGCTGTAGACTACCACATGCCTCCGCCGATACATGTGGAGTCGCCAGCCGCTTCTTTTCACCTGACAGTGAGGAGTTTCACCAGGGGGACGTAGCGCGTGGGAGGATCACACTACCCCCCCCCCCAGCGGCGCTGGTTCCCCTTCTCCCCTGAACAGGTGCCCCGACCGACCAGAGGTGGCGCTAGTGCAGCAACCAGGACACATACCCACGTCCGGCTAACCGGCTTCCCACCCGCAGACACGGCCGATTGTGTCTGTAGGGACGCCCGACCAAGCCGGGGGTAACCGTGTTACCTCCGTGATACCAACCGATCCCTGTGTTGGTAGGCAGTGGAGTAGACTGCTACATGACCCAGGTGCCGCTACCTCGGTTGTTTCTTGGAAGTGTTTCTTTAACATGGTCAGACGTCAGTTCAAATATTAAGACGTGATACAGGCTTTTGATTTGTTTCATTTGCAACCTGTTGCCAGGCCGCTGTTAACTCTGCCATAATTGTTGTCCGGGTGCAGCGCTCACGTGTGCTGATCCTTCAATCTGCACCACATTTGCTGCTCTTCACAGGCAGGTAAACGCCTCTCTGGTTAGAAGGCCTTTCCACCCCTGCTAAAGACCGTCACTGCTTTTCTAATAAGCCTTCATTTGGTTAATCGACAGTTTAATTGACTGAACTGCATCTGCTGCTAAGCCGTTCACGTGTGGGATGTTTTGGAGGCGGGGGACCAGCACACTGGTGAAATAACCAGGATGGAGAACGAACAGCGGGCCTTTATCACTCATTGTCTGTGGTTAGAAGTCCCCCCCATCATTCATGTAACCTTCTAAAATGTCCATGGCGTTAACGCTGCCAGAGGAGGGGGTCTGATTTACACACTGAAGAAATAGATACAAACACAGAGTTGCTCTATATTTATCTCCCATTCCTTTTCTCTTTATTTGAGGTGTGTGAAACATATCCCCGCCCATTAAGACTGAGAGTTTAGATGTATGAAAACTGAAGGTAGTCAGATGACAGAGAAACATTGAGTCAGATTTATTCGTGATGATGTGATTTCAACAAAGGCTCATCATAAACCACCTTACGTAACAAAGGTAGAACAAAGGACACGAATACAGAAAGACATCACCAAATGCACATGGCAACATTTTTAGAAAGGTTCAAAGCTTTGAGCGTTAGGCAACCCCCCCCCGAAAACATTATCCATTTGTGCTGATTTTTCCCTTCAAAATTCACATGAAAACAGTAGCAAAAATATTTTATAGTTTAATATTGATCTATATCTATAAAAATACATGGTGAAATCTAAGATGTTCTTCCTTTTTTAACTATGTGGTCATAGTGAATTCAAAAAGGGCACAGAAAAGCATTATTTTACTATTTTACAAGTGAGCTGTTATGCCTTTTGGACAATCTAGGCTTGTAGAGTATACAGTACTCACATTTAGCTTATATCTGTTTGATTGACAAAAAGAGAGGAGATATTATTCAATCTATAGAGGACATTAAATGCTTGGTTGCATGTTTTGCAAATATTGTGAAAAAAAATGCATGCAGCGCATTTTTGAAAGCAGCGGACAATGGATTTAAGTGGATTAAATGACGATGCCGGCATCTACACATTAGTATTGCTTCAGCTTCTGGCCAATGGCTTTGGTTTCACAAGGTTGTAATTATCTTCTCAGTGGAGGGGGGGAGAGAGAGAGACAGAGAGACAGAGAGACATGAGATGCAGATTTAAGCCTGCTGCACAGCAAGAGGCACGCTCGGCATCAGCCCTCACACTTGAAGTCCACTCACAGGGCATTAGATTGGGGGCTGTGCACGGAAATTTAACAAAACAGGCACAAACACACTCACACACACACATGCACACACGTGCACATGCACTCTCCATCTCATCTGAAGAAGGGGGTCAGAAACAAGCATCTTATCTTGGACATAATATTCCAGTACTATGGCAGGAAAGGTGAATCAACAGCCTCCTCCGTGTGGACTGAGCTATGATTGTGTTATTCTAGGTGATGTGCTGATTTACATACGTCAGACATACAAGTGTTTACTTGGGAAGTCATCTCTTTTTCATGTTGACTCTGGACATGCACACTTCTGTTTGAGTTTTATTATACATGTGTGTGTATTATATACGTGAATGTGTGTGTGTGTGTATATATATATATATATATATATATATAGAGAGAGAGAGAGAGAGAGAGAGAGAGAGAGAGAGAGAGAGAGAGAGAGAGAGAGAGAGAGAGAGAGAGAGAGAGAGAGAGATAGATAGATAGATTATATATACAGTGCATCCGGAAAGTATTCACACACCTTCACTTTCCCCACATTTTGTTATGTTACAGCCTTATTCCAAAATGGATTACATTTTTTTCCTCATCAATCTACACACAATACCCCATAATGACAAAGTGAAAAAGGTTTTGTAGAAATTTTTGATTAAAAACAAAAAAACTGAAATATTGTATGTACATAGGTATTCACACCCTTTACTCAGTACTTGGTTGAGGCCCCCTTTGCAGCGATTACAGCCTCAAGTCTTCTTGGGTATGAAGCTACAAGCTTGGCACACCTATATTTGGGGTATTTCTCCCATTCTTCTCTGCAGATCCTCTCGAGCTCTGTAAGGTTAGATGGGGAGCGTCGCTGCACAGCTATTTTCAGGTCTTTCCAGAGATGTTCAATAGGGTTCAAGTCTGGGCTCTGGCTGGGCCACTCAAGGACATTCACAGACTTGTCCCGAAGCCACTCCTTCGTTGTCTTGGCTGTGTGCTTAGGGTCATTGTCATGTTGAAAGGTAAACCTTCGCCCCAGTCTGAGGTCCTGAGCGCTCTGGAGCAGGTTTTCATCAAGGATCTCTCTGTATATTGCTCCATTCATCTTTCCCTCGATCCTGACTAGTCTCCTGGTTCTTGCCGCTGAAAAACATCCCCACAGCATGATGCTGCCACCACCATGCTTCACTGTAGGGATGGTATTAGCAAGGTGATGAGAGGTGCCTGGTTTCTTGCCGACGTGACGTTTGGCATTCAGGCCAAAGAGTTCAATCTTGGTTTCATCAGACCAGAGAATATTGTTTCTCATGGTCTGAGAGTCCTTTAGCTGTTTTCTGGCAAACTCCAAGTGGGCTGTCATGTGCCTTTTACTGAGCAGAGGCTTCCGTCTGGCCACTCTACCATAAAGGCCTGATTGGTGGAGTGCTGCAGAGATGGTTGTCCTTCTGGAAGGTTCTCCCATCTCCACAGAGGAACGCTGGAGCTCTGTCAGAGTGACCATCGGGTTCTTGGTCACCTCCCTGACCAAGGCCCTTCTCCCCCGATTGCTAAGTTTGGCTGGGCGGCCAGCTCTAGGAAGAGTCCTGGTGTATCCAAACTTCTTCCATTTATGAATGATGGAGACCACTGTGCTCTTCGGAACCTTCAAAGCTGTAGAAATGTTTTTGTACCCTTCCCCAGATCTGTGCCTCGATACAATCCTGTCTCGGAGGTCCACAGACAATTCTTTTGACTTCATGGCTTGGTTTCTGCTCTGACATGCACTGTCAACAGTGGGACCTTATATAGACAGGTGTGTGCCTTTCCAAATCATGTCCGATCAATTGAATTTACTAGAGGTGGACTCCAATCAAGATGTAGAAACATCTCAAGGATGATCAGTTTAAACAGGATGAACCTGAGCTCAATTTTGAGTGTCATAGCAAAGGGTGTGAATGCTTATGTACATGCAATATTTCAGTTTTTTATTTTTAATAAATTTGGAAAAAATTCTACAAAACCTTTTTCACTTTGTCATTATGGGGTATTGTGTGTAGATTGATGAGAAAAAAAAAGAATTTAATCCATTTTGGAATATGGCTGTAACATAACAAAATGTGGGGAAAGTGAAGGTGTGTGAATACTTTCCGGATGCACTGTAGATCTATATAGATATATATATATATAGAGAGAGATAGATAGATAGATAGATATATAGATACACACACATATATACATACATACATACATATGTACACACACACACACACACACACACACACACACACATATATATATATATATATATATATATATATCATTTTTTCCCGAAACTGTCAATGGTGTTGTGAGTGCTCAACTAATTAGGAGCGGAATATCAACAAAGATACAGGAAAAAAGATTTTAATACATTGCAGTACAGGCCTGTTTCATGCGTGTCACACTCATCAGCTGCTAATATATATATATATATACACATACACACACACACACACACACACACACACACACACACACACACACACACACACACACACACACACACACACATATATATACACTACCGTTCAAAAGTTTGGGATCACATTGAAATGTCCATATTTTTGAAGGAAAAGCACTGTACTTTTCAATGAAGATAACTTTAAACTAGTCTTAACTTTAAAGAAATACACTCTATACATTGCTAATGTGGTAAATGACTATTCTAGCTGCAAATGTCTGGTTTTTGGTGCAATATCTACATAGGTGTATAGAGGCCCATTTCAAGCAACTATCACTCCAGTGTTCTAATGGTACAATGTGTTTGCTCATTGGCTCAGAAGGCTAATTGATGATTAGAAAACCCTTGTGCAATCATGTTCACACATCTGAAAACAGTTTAGCTCGTTACAGAAGCTACAAAACTGACCTTCCTTTGAGCAGATTGAGTTTCTGGAGCATCACATTTGTGGGGTCAATTAAACGCTCAAAATGGCCAGAAAAAGAGAACTTTCATCTGAAACTCGACAGTCTATTCTTGTTCTTAGAAATGAAGGCTATTCCATGCGAGAAATTGCTAAGAAATTGAAGATTTCCTACACCGGTGTGTACTACTCCCTTCAGAGGACAGCACAAACAGGCTCTAACCAGAGTAGAAAAAGAAGTGGGAGGCCGCGTTGCACAACTGAGCAAGAAGATAAGTACATTAGAGTCTCTAGTTTGAGAAACAGACGCCTCACAGGTCCCCAACTGGCATCTTCATTAAATAGTACCCGCAAAACACCAGTGTCAACATCTACAGTGAAGAGGCGGCTGCGGGATTCTGGGCTTCAGGGCAGAGTGGCAAAGAAAAAGCCATATCTGAGACTGACCAATAAAAGAAAAAGATTAAGATGGGCAAAAGAACACAGACATTGGACAGAGGAAGACTGGAAAAAAGTGTTGTGGACAGATGAATCCAAGTTTGAGGTGTTTGGATCACAAAGAAGAACGTTTGTGAGACGCAGAACAAATGAAAAGATGCTGGAAGAATGCCTGACGCCATCTGTTAAGCATGGTGGAGGTAATGTGATGGTCTGGGGTTGCTTTGGTGCTGGTAAGGTGGGAGATTTGTACAGGGTAAAAGGGATTCTGAATAAGGAAGGCTATCACTCCATTTTGCAACGCCATGCCATACCCAGTGGACAGCGCTTGATTGGAGCCAATTTCATCCTACAACAGGACAATGACCCTAAACACACCTCCAAATTGTACAAGAACCATTTAGAGCAGAAGCAGGCAGCTGGTATTCTATCGGTAATGGAGTGGCCAGCGCAGTCACCAGATCTGAACCCCATTGAGCTGTTGTGGGAGCAGCTTGACCGTATGGTACGCAAGAAGTGCCCATCCAACCAATCCAACTTGTGGGAGCTGCTTCTGGAAGCGTGGGGTGCAATTTCTCCAGATTACCTCAACAAATTAACAGCTAGAATGCCAAAGGTCTGCAATGCTGTAATTGCTGCAAATGGAGGATTCTTTGACGAAAGCAAAGTTTGATGTAAAAAAAATCTTATTTCAAATACAAATCATTATTTCTAACCTTGTCAATGTCTTGACTCTATTTTCTATTCATTTCACAACATATGGTGGTGAATAAGTGTGACTTTTCATGGAAAACACAAAATTGTTTGGGTGATCCCAAACTTTTGAACGGTAGTGTATATACACACACATATACATTTTCAATCCAGCCACTGGGGTTACACAAGCCTTCTTAATGGGACTAGCATTAAGAATGCCGGTCCCAAGCCCGAATAAATGGAGAGGGTTGCGTCAGGAAGGACATCCAGCATAGAACCTTTTCTAAATATAAGTATGGGGATCATAAATCAGATTTCAGATGTCCATACCGGATTGGTCGAGGCCCTGGTTACCAACGAATGCCACCAGTACCATTTGCCAGCACGGTGCTGGTGTAAACTATGCTACTGTTGGGCGAAGGAGAAGGATAGGGGGAAGGCATGTCCAGAGGCAGCGGGAGAGGAGGAAGGGTTAGAATGTGGAGGTGAGAGTCAGAACTTTGAATGTTGGTGCTATGACTGGTAAAGGGAGAGAGTTGGTTGATATGATGGAGAGAAGGAAGACAGATATACTGTGTGCAAGAGACCAGGTGGATGGGGAGTAAGGCCAGGAGCATCGGAGGTGGGTTCAAACTTTTCTACCATGGTGTGGATGGGAAGAGAAATGGGGTAGGGATAATCCTGATGGAAGAGTATATCAAGTGTGTTGGAGGTGAAGAAAGTGATGGATAGAGAGATGAGTATGAAGCTGGAAATTGAAGGTGTGATGATGAATGTTTTCAGCGTATATGCCCTGGAAGTTGAGTGTGAGATGGAAGAGAAATAAGAATTCTGGAGTGAGTTGGATGAAGTGATAGAGCGTGTATCCAAGGGGAAGAGAGTGGTGATTGGAGTGGACTTCAATGGGCATGTTGGTGAAGGGAACAGAGGTGATGAGGAGATGATGGGTAGGTATGGAGTCAAGGAGAGGAATGTGGAAGGACAGATGGTGGTGGATTTTGCGAAAAGGATGGAAATGGCTGTGGTGAAAACATATTTCAAGAACAGGGAGGAACACAGGGTGACATATAAGAGGGGAGGAAGGTGCACACAGGTGGACTATATCTTATGCAGGATCTGCAATTTGAAAGAGATTTGAGATTACAAGGTGGTGACAGGGGAGAATGTAGCAAGGCAGCATCGGATGGTGATCTGTAGGATGACTTTGTCGATCAAGAAGAGGAAGAGAGTGAAGGCAGAGCCAAGGACCAAATGGCGGAAGTTGAAGAAGGAAGACTGTGGTGTGGAGTTCAGGGAGGAGTTAAGACAGGCACTGGGTGGTAGTGAAGAGTTGCTGGATGGCTGGGCAACCACTGCAGAAATGGTGAGGGGGACAGCTAGGAAGGTACTTAGTGTGTCATTTGGACAGAGGAAGGAAGACAAGGAGACATGGTGATGGAATGAGGAAGTATAGGAAAGTATATGGAGGAAGAGGTTGGTGAAGAAGAAGTGGGATAACCAAAGATAAAGAAAGTAGACAGGAGTACAAGGTGATGCAGCGTAAGGCAAAGAGAGAGGTGGCAAAGGTGAAGGTGAAGGTGGCGAAGGCAAAGGCGAAGGCAACAAGGTGATGAAGGCAGTTGGTCCAGATGACATATCTGTGGAGGCATGGAGGTGTTGAGGAGAGATGACAGTGGAGTTTTTAACTAGATTGTTTAACACAATCTTGGAAAGTGAGAGGATGCCTAAGGAGTGGAGAAGAAGCACAGATCTTCAAGAGTGAGGGTGATATGCAGAGCTCTAGTAACTACAGCGGTATCAAGGTGATCAGCCACAGCATGAAGAGGAAAGAATAGTCGAAGGTAGTTTAAGAGGAAAGGAGATGATTAGCAAACAGCAGCATGGTTTCATCCCAGGAGAGAGCACTACAGATGTGTTGTTTGCTTTGAGAGTGTTGATGGAGAAGTATAGAGAAGGTCAGAAGGAGTTACATTGTGTCTTTCTGGATTTAGAGAGAGCCTATGACAGGGTGACGAGAGAGGAGGTGTGGTATTGTATGAGGAAGTCGGGAGTGGCAGAGAAGTATGTTAAGAGTGGTGCAGGATATGTATGAGGGCAGTGTGACAGTGATGAGGTGTGCCGTTGGAATGACGGATGGGTTTAAGTTGGAGGTGGGATTACATCAAGGATCAGCTCTGAGCCCTTTCTTGTTTGCAATGGTGATAGACAGGTTGACAGACGAGATCAGGCAGGAGTCTCCGTGGACTATGATGTCCGTGGATGACATTGTGATCTGTAGTGAGAGTAGGGAGCAGAATGAGGGGAGTCTGGAGAGGTGGAGGTATGCACTGGAGAGAAGAGGAATGGAAGTCAGTAGGAGCAAGACAGAATACCTATGATTGAACAAGAGGGAGGACAGTGGAATGGTGAGGATACGAGGAGTAGAGGTGATGAAGGCATATGAGTTTCAATACTTGGAGTCAACTGTTCAAAGAAACGTGGTGTGCAGAAGAGAGGTGAAGAAGAGAGTGCAGGCAGGGTGGAGTGGGTGGAGAAGAGTGTCAGGAGTGATTTATGACAGAAAGGTCCCAGCAAAAGTTAAAGGGAAGGTTTACAAGATGGTTGTGAGACCAGCTCTGTTATATGGTCTGGAGATGGTGGCACTGATGCAAAGACAGCAGGCAGAACTGGAGGTGGCAGAGTTGATGAAGTTAAGATTTTCATTGGGAGTGATGAAGAAGGACAGGATTAGGAATGAGTATATTAGAGGGACAGCTCAGGTTGGACGATTTGGAGACAAAGCAAGAGAGGCAAGATTGAGATGCTTTCGACATGTGTGGAGGAGAGATGCTGGGTATATTGGGAGAAGGATGCTGAAGATGGAGCTGCCAGGAAATAGGTAAAGAGGAAGGCCAAAGAGGAGGTTTATCGACGTGGTGAGGGAAGACATGCAGGTGGCTGGTGTGACAAGAGGAAGATGCAGAGGACAGGAAGAGATGGAAACAGATGATCCACCATGGCAAACCCTGATGGGAGCAGCTGAAAGAGGCATGAAACAGGTTTGTACTGTCTCATAAAGAATTTACCTGACTTGACTCACGGGATTATTTTGCTCCTTATTTGTTGAGCACTTTTCCTACCGTTGAGTGTTTCTTTTAACAAAGTTATATGTACTATGTGTGTGTGTGTGTGTGTTTATGTATATATATATATATATATATATATATATATATATATATATATATATATATATATATATATACTGAAGAGGCAAAATGTGCTTGGAGCATCATCTCCAACTGCTTCTTTACTTGACAAAGTGTGAAGTTGCTGTTTTGTTTTGCTTGTTTTGTTTTTCTCAGCATTCATTTAACCCATCTAAAATGTGAAATTCTCAAGGGAGATTTGGCTTTATGCTGCCGTTTATTTCAACTTTGTTTGTTGTCGCTTATTTCTGTGCTCTTTTCTGTCGTTTGGTTTTTGTTACATAGCAGGAAAAAAACCCCAAAACAAATAAAACAACCTTGTTTAAATACACCATAAAGGTATTCAGTTATTTTCTCTTCTGTTTTAGGCCTAGCAACAAAATAATCAGAAATCTGTTACCGACTGTAACAGGAAACATTTCACTATATTGAGAAAATTAAAGAATGGACCGCCATTGCCTCCTCATGCCCTACAGAGCCTGGTGACTTACTCTCCTCGCTGTGCCATAAAATGACCTCTCCTCCATTTTCACAGCACAGTTTGAACACCTTACCCGCACGGACAATTGGCATTTACTTTGTTTTGCCAGATGATTCAAAAGGTGATTACGCGATCTTTTGTTTGTTGCAACCTAATTTTAACAATCTCTCTTTTTTACTTCACTCTTTCTTCTCCGACAAATGTCCCTTGTGTCCACTAATAACTGTAGAACACAATGTATTTTACACAACGTGTGCATACTGGTAGGTCACCGCAACTCTGGTAAGCTGAGCCTTATTAAGAAATAAATGAATTCGTGCCACCAAATGTGTCATGCCCGTTACCACCCAGCATGGCACCTGGCCCTGCAGGCACCTCTTCAGTAGCTCCGTGTACTCCCCCTTTCATCCTGCCCACGCCTGCACTCCCCTTGGTTGCAAAGTGTCGGTTGCCCTATTAAAATCTGCTGATTTATGTATAGAGGGTGCATTATGTGTTCATCAGCAGTGGGGAGGTGTGTTTCACGCAAAACAATTTTATTCAGACTCTGGTAGTGTTTGAACATGCGCGATAGAGTAGTTTGTCGGAGGGGGGGGGTGTCAGAGGGATTGGATGGAGACACTCCAGACCCCTGCTGACAGCCATGACGGGGTTTCTATTAGAGTGGATTAACTGTCAATGTCAGGTCAGCTGCCCCCTCTTGTCAAGTGTCTACTTTATAAACATATAGCATTACGCTGCGTCTCGATGCTATTCCTCGTGAACGTCGTATCGCAGGTTGTGGAGGGACCTGCATAACGGGTGGCTGCTTCTTCTTTATTTTGCTTGTTTAGTTCACCCAATGTGTCCTTGGTTAATGGTGGAATACAGACTTTTATGAAGGTCAGTTTGACCACAACATTCATGATAAACAATGCAGTCATATGAAAAAACGCTGTCATCCACCCTGATTTAAAATGCCTAAACAGGCAGGGAGTTTAGTGCCTTGCTCGAGGACACTTCGGCAGGAATTGGGGCTGTCGATAGACATTCCACTGCATTCTCATCCCATGGTGTCATATATCAAAGTGTCGATAAGTTATAATGTGTAAGGTGCCAGGTTTTAGCAGTCGGGCCTTCAACCATTCGATTACAAGTTACTCTATGGGCCACTCTGCCACCCACTGATTCCTTACTGAGCGATATTTTCTTCATCACACATTGATGTGGGATGTTTTTCTCTGGTTTATGAAAATAAAAATTAGCTCTATTTTCTTTTTTATTATTTTTTTTCATCAATATGGCGTCATTGTTTTGTTCTTTTTATATTTTATCACCTACCCAAAGCATCTAGTAACATATCATTAAATACATATGGTTGTATATATTCAATGACATCTTGCATGTATGTCAATAATTGCATACTTACTGAAAACACCACAGAGAAATTGCAAGCCGTCTTGCACAACCCATCTATCAGTTGTCTCAAGACTTGAAATCCCCCTTTAACCTGTCTCCTCGCCATCACGTCTGAGCTGGATTGAAAAGGCGAAATTGAAAAAGGATCATGACTTATCCCTGGGTACTGTTTCACAGAAATACAATCCACCTGCTGTTTTTGCACATAGAGGGTGTAATGCTAAAATAAAATCAGTCATGCTTGTTGGCACCTCAACTCTGTACCAATGGAAAACAGGCAGTATTAATTCAGAGGAAAAATAAAAAACCAATTACTCAGGCTCTAACTTAGTCAGGCTTTTATATATATATATAAGATCAACTTCTGACAAGTATGGGATTCAAACCCACACATGCAGAGCACAATAGATTAGTACTCCATCACCTTAACCACTTGGTCACCTCGTCCCAATTTAAAAAAAAAATCTCCCTCTCACCCTTTTTCTGGCGGTGTGTGTCTTCCTCAAGCTCGGGTCCTCTACCAGAGGCCTGGGAGTTTGAGGGTTCTGCACAGTATCTTAGCTGTTCCTAGGACCGCACTCTTCTGGACAGAGACCTCAGATGTTGTTCCTGGAATCTGCTGGAGCCACTCTCCCAGTTTGGGGGTTACAACCCCTAGTGCTCCTATTACCACTGGGACTACAGTGGATTTCACCTTCCACATCTGATCTAGTTCTTCCCTCAACCCTTGGTATTTCTATGGCTTCTTATGCTCTTTCTTCCTGTGTATGTATATATATATATATATATATATATATATATATATATATATATATATATATATATATATATCCAGTGAGTCAAGTCAATTCTTTATGAGACAGTACAAGCCTGTTTCATGCCAGTAGCAATCATCAGCTGTCAATAAAGTTACACGGGAAAGAACAAGAAAGAACATATATTATACATTATATTATGTATATCTTATAAGAAAGAACATTTGAAAATATATATCAACACGGATACAGGAAAAAAGATTTTAATGCATAGCAGTACAGGCCTGTTTCATGTGTCTCGCACTCATCAGCTGCTAATGCTAATATATATATATATATATATATATATATATATATATATATATATATATATATATATATATATATATATACACTACCGTTCAAAAGTTTGGGATCACCCAAACAATTTTGTGTTTTCCATGAAAAGTCACACTTATTCACCACCATATGTTGTGAAATGAATAGAAAATAGAGTCAAGACATTGACAAGGTTAGAAATAATGATTTGTATTTGAAATAAGATTTTTTTTACATCAAACTTTGCTTTCGTCAAAGAATCCTCCATTTGCAGCAATTACAGCATTGCAGACCTTTGGCAATCTAGCTGTTAATTTGTTGAGGTAATCTGGAGAAATTGCACCCCACGCTTCCAGAAGCAGCTCCCACAAGTTGGATTGGTTGGATGGGCACTTCTTTGAGCAGATTGAGTTTCTGGAGCATCACATTTGTGGGGTCAATTAAACGCTCAAAATGGCCAGAAAAAGAGAACTTTCATCTGAAACTCGACAGTCTATTCTTGTTCTTAGAAATGAAGGCTATTCCATGCGAGAAATTGCTAAGAAATTGAAGATTTCCTACACAGGTGTGTACTACTCCCTTCAGAGGACAGCACAAACAGGCTCTAACCAGAGTAGAAAAAGAAGTGGGAGGCCGCGTTGCACAACTGAGCAAGAAGATAAGTACATTAGAGTCTCTAGTTTGAGAAACAGACGCCTCACAGGTCCCCAACTGGCATCTTCATTAAATAGTACCTGTTAGAGCCTGTTTGTGCTGTCCTCTGAAGGGAGTAGTACACACCGGTGTAGGAAATCTTCAATTTCTTAGCAATTTCTCGCATGGAATAGCCTTCATTTCTAAGAACAAGAATAGACTGTCGAGTTTCAGATGAAAGTTCTCTTTTTCTGGCCATTTTGAGCGTTTAATTGACCCCACAAATGTGATGCTCCAGAAACTCAATCTGCTCAAAGAAGTGCCCATCCAACCAATCCAACTTGTGGGAGCTGCTTCTGGAAGCGTGGGGTGCAATTTCTCCAGATTACCTCAACAAATTAACAGCTAGAATGCCAAAGGTCTGCAATGCTGTAATTGCTGCAAATGGAGGATTCTTTGACGAAAGCAAAGTTTGATGTAAAAAAAATCTTATTTCAAATACAAATCATTATTTCTAACCTTGTCAATGTCTTGACTCTATTTTCTATTCATTTCACAACATATGATGGTGAATAAATGTGACTTTTCATGGAAAACACGAAATTGTTTGGGTGATCCCAAACTTTTGAACGGTAGTGTATACTGTGGCGGCACTAGGGACCCCGGCAGTGTCTTCACGGGTTCAGCGTTCTGCTTCTCAGCCGACTTTGGACAGTGTTTCACCTACTGTTTCGGCTGAGGGACGGCGCAGCCGTTATGGCAGGCTGCTTAAGCCTCCAGTGAGACACTAATTTTCTTTCTAGGAGTCCCTTCTGGGTGTTCGGGGGGGGGGGGCTGTGTGGCAGACACTAGGGGCTATGCCTCTCACCCAGCAGGATTGTGCGCTGGGGGCGTGGTTTACGTTCCCGGGCTTGCTGGTGCAGGGTTGTTCCTGCTGGAGTTTGGTTTTGGAGCTGAGGAATAAACAGCAAACTCGCCTTCGTCTCCTGTGTTTTTTCCTCATCCTGCCACAATACATATAATCCAGTGATTCAAGTAAATTCTTCATGAGACAGTACAAGCCTGTTTTATATAGTTATATATATATATATATATATATATATATATATATAAGCTGGATACGTAAAACATGCAGTCAAAAGGTCAAAGGTTAAGCACACACTTGTGACCCCCCTGAGTGTCAACAATGGTGTCTGTGATTTACTCCCCGCTGTCAGGACCTTTTCAGTCCCCACCACCACTCACTGGGGCATTATACAACACTTATGGGGCCTATTATTTTGGTGGGTTCAGAGTCCATGGTCCTCAACCTGTGCTGTGTCCTCTGCTGTGATGGGCCAACTGCCTAACCGCATCACATCTGCTGCTGCTTTAGAGCAGTGGTTGCAAAACTGGGAATTGGGTTTTAGTTGCACAACGATATGCAAAGACTTGCCCCTGGGAGCATTCGTGTACAGTCACAATATTTCACCATTGACTACCTAGTAGCAGCTTGGGGTTCAGTCTGACTCTAGACCACCGTTCAAGTGTTTCTCTCTCTCCATCCTCCAGCTAGCTTTTACCAGACAGGATTTGAACCTGTGATATTTGCAAGTTTACTCTCTCTCACTTTTAGGTTGCAGCAACAGAACCAAAATTGGACTTTGCTGTTTTGTGATTTTTTTTTTTTTCACAAGAGAATTTTCAGTGGTATGGAAACAAGCAGCTGTTTATGGTAAATATTAGCCAACTGATGAACCTTGGGTCCCTGAAACTTGTTTAAACCCTACTGCAGAATTTTAAAAAGGTGTCGTAGAAATAAAAAAAAAGCTTCCCTTTCTTCATACCCCCAACATTTACTCATTAGGCTCTCATTGGCCAGTGAAATATTGTTTCAGTAAGTGACTCAGTCATGTTGGACTAGAGACAGTGTAGATGTGTTGTGAGGTTTCCCCCTCTATGGCTGTGCTCCCACACTGGCCCTTCGCTTCTCTGTGGCCCCTGCATAGTAGATGAGGACAAAAATATGGCCAGTGTTTATCAGCCACCAGACAAAGTTTCACTTCTACACGGATCATCCATTAGATTGTGTTTCCTCAACTGGTTAGGAATTAGGCTCGAGGTTAAGGGGTCATAGTCTTGGCAACACAAACATGTGGCATACATTTGTATGGGCCCCTCGCTCGGTCGCTTGCTCTCTCTCCTCCAGCTGTTATTCACCATATGGGTTCGATGGACTGCTGACAATGAAGAGGTGTGTGAGAACGGTGGCTGTGTGTGTGTGTGTGTGTGTGTGTGTGTGTGTGTGTGTGTGTGTGTGTGTGTGTGTGTGTGTGTGTGTGTGTGTGTGTGTGCAGGTATGTTGCCATGCCTATTGAAAGCCCTGCATTGCCACCATTCACTCACGTGTGCAGACACAAACAGGCATAGACACACACACACACACACACACACACACACACACACACACACACACACACACACACACACACACACACACACACACACACATAAAAGGACATGAAAAGCGGAAATGTACACACGTAAGACAGAAAAATAATACACACTCTCACAGGCACAGTAGATATGCACATAGAAGGCCATCTCCTACTAAAATGTACATGCAAACATGTTCAAACCCGTTAACAATGGGGACACAAGGACAGTCTTGATGCTACCCTGTCCATGCCTTCGTCACCTCAGCAGAACAGCGGTGTGCGGAGGATGTTATCAATCTCCTTCAGCCGCCTGGCAGCCAGCTGTGAGGGAATACGGAGCCAGAGCCCTGGTAGCAGCCTGCCAGATGTTAACACCAAGCACAGATGGCTCACCACTGCAGGGCTGGATGGAGGAGCAGAGAGCATGCAGAGGGACCTCTCTACCTGGTCTTTACTTCTCTCCCTAACAACCCTCTATCATACATTTACATGAAAGAACACGGGAATAATGGTGACATCTAATTATTCTATTGCTTTCTTCCAGTGAAGAATGATTGGACAAGTAGCATGCATCTCTTGTTCAGCACCAGCTGCTCTGCTTTCACATGGCTCCATATATACAGTCGTTTCTGGATTATGCACAATAGAACTAAATTCTGTTGGTCACTGACCTCTCCTGGGGCAAATGGGGTGAAGAGCCTTAAGTAAGGCACATTGACTGTAGTTGTTGAACAGCAGTTTGTCGTATTCAGTCTCATTTCTTTAGCCAGTCCAACATTTGAATGAAAAACCTTCCCGTCTGTTGGAAGCCTACTTCTTCTTCTGCTGCTCTGGCCCTGACCTTGCACTCCCTAAATTTGTTTGTATGGCTAAATCACAGCTGTAGTCTTAGATGGCTCAACATTAATACAGTGAAAAAGGTAGATATAGTGAACAACAATGAACAACATCCTCTGTCCTTTGACCCTCATTATGGACAAGGAAAAACTCCACAGAAAAAGTATTGACAGGAAAGAAATTGGAGAAACTTCAGGACGAGCATCAGAGGAGGGATCTCTCTTCTGGGCCAGATAAAGGTACAGTGGCGAGTGGGCCCAGTAGATAATGCAGTCACACATCTGTGAGCAAAACACTTTACGGCAACATTTAGTGAGAGCCAAAAGAAAACTGGACGTTAAGACACTATTGCATGCAGAAGCTCACGAAGAATTCAGTCACCAGAAAGCAAAATGGTCCCATGCAGATTACCAACTGAGTGCCACAGAACCCTGAATAAAAAAAAAGAAAAAAGAGAAGCGCTCTTAAACATGCAGGAGACAGACCCAGGCACATCCTTCACACAGTCAGAGAGAATGATGCATGACTGGACCTGTCACAAATGAAGAGGAATTAGTCATGAAGAAAAAAAATGAAATAAAAGGCAGACAAGAGGTGTTCGGGTGGTGTGGTGGTCTATTCCGTTGCCTACCAACACAGGGAACACCGGTTTAAATGCCCGTGTTACCTCCGGCTTGGTTGGGCGTCCCTACAGACACAATTGGCCGTGTCTGTGGGTGGGAAGCCGGATGTGGGTATGCGTCCTGGTCACTGCACTAGCGCCTCCTCTGGTCGGTCGGGGCGCCTGTTCGGGGGGGGAGGGGGAACTGGGGGGAGTACCGTGATCCTCCCACGTGTTACGTTCCCCTGGAGAAACTCCTCACTGTCAGGTGAAAAGAAGCGGCAGGCGACGCCACATGTATCGGAGGAGGCATGTGGTGGTCTGCAGCCTTCCTGGATTGGCAGAGGAGGTGGAGCAGCGACCGAGATGGCCCAGAAGAGTGGGGTAATTGGCTAAGTACAACTGGGGAGAAAAAGGGGGGGAAAGCCTACAAAAAAAAAAAGCAGACAAGAGTCTCGAGAGTGGTAACATAGGATGTCAGAGGAAACATAGGATGCAGTGCAGACAGAAGCCTCATACCTACCCACTGCCCCACTGCCTCTGAGCAGCACAAGCTTTAGTCCTGAAAAGACAGGATAAGAGGCAGCCCAGACACAGACAGGTGAACTCATACATTCAAAGCAATCACACAGATAGACAGGGAGTGAGTTAGAAGGATGCGAAAGTGCTCAGGGAAGTACAGGGGGTCCGATCAGAGGGACCTTTATTTTAGGGATATCAAGAAAGACTAAACTTACCTTGCATTGTGACTGACACACTCCCAAAATGGAGATATTATGGATAAGCATCAACAAGGCTGACTGACTTAGCATTAAAGGCCCAGTCTGTAATTTATTTGACCATAGAAAATAAAACTGAGGTATATTTACATACACGATTGAAGAATTTTATTTGTCAACCAAAAGAAGCATTTTGTGTCTCTCTCAACCTATCATAATTGAAGATATGGGCTTATTTTGCTCTAATGTTAACAGATATGGCCGATGTAAAACCTTTTACAGCATGAGAAAACATTAGGAAATTAGACTGAGTTGTTGTTTAGTGTAAGTCCTCATATTAAGAGACCTGTCAATCCATTTAGGATTGATAGCAGGTTCCAATCCTGTGTTGTGCATTTTGTTGGCAGTGTTACCCTTTTGTTGGACCTTTAACAGGTAGCCAAATGTTCTGATTCTGATTCTGATAATGAGTGGGTTTTGAAATACACACCCCCCCTTTTTCTCTCTAATTGTATCTGATCAATTACCCCACTCTTCCAAGCTGTCCCGATCTCTGTTACACCCTCTTTACTGATCCGGAGAAGGCTGCAGACTACCACATGCCTCCTGCAATACATGTGGAGTAACCAGCCGCTTCTTTTCACCTGACAGTGAAGAGTTTCGCCAGGGGAACGTAGCACATGGGAGGATCACGCTATTCCCCCCACCTCCCCCTTTCTCCTGAACAGGCACCCCAACTGACCAGAGGAGGCGCTAGTGCAGCGACCAGGACACATACCCACATCTGGCTCCCTAGCCACAGACACGGCCCATTGTGTCTGTAAGGACACCCGACCAAGCCGGCGGTAACGCGTGGATTCAAACCATTGATTCCTGTGTTGGTAGGCAACAGAATAGACCGCCACGCCACCCGGACATAAGATAGATTTTAAGGAGACTACAAATTTATCAGCTCCTCTGAGTAACTCTGTGAATTTAGAGGCAGTCTGTGCCTTGGGAGAGGAGGGCGGTACATAAGGCATTACAAGAATTGACAGATAAGACAGAGAAAAACCATATAATATTTAATGTACTATTAGCAGTAATATGTTTAGATGCTAGCAGGTGGCCCAATGGTTAACACTGTTGCCTCAAGGCAAGAAGGTCCTGGGTTCGAACCCCAGGCTGTCCCAGGTCCTTTCTGTGTGAAGTTTGCATGTTCTCCCCGTGTCTGTGTAGGTTTCCTCCAGGTGCTCCAGTTTCCTCCCACCATCAAAAAGACATGCATGTTAGGGTTCATACGCCTGTCTGTGCCCGTGAGCAAGGCAATGGAAAGAAGAACTGGAGTTGGTCTCCGGGTGCTGCAGCTGCCCACTGCTCCTATACAATAGGATGGGTTAAATGCAGAAGACAAATTTCAGTGGAACCATACAATGACAAAATTAAGTGGCTTTCATTTCATTTTTTCATGTTAAAGTTAGCTCTAGCATTGATAGGGAGTGAGTGAAGGGAGGTTAAGATGGGTGTAATATATTCAAACTCTAGTTTTAGATTGGATTATAAAAGTGATATTGTGTGCCATCTGGAGGTCCTTGATGCAAGTTTAGTGCAGACAAGAGAAAAGGACGATGGTATAATATACTCTGTATAAAACAAACACTTAGAAAGGGGTCTTAGCATCAGCAACCGGTGGGATAGATTGAATTTTAGTAAAGTTAGAGGGTGGAAAAAGTAAAAAGAATCAGCTCAAAAGAAACACTGAACTTTTTAACTGGGAAATTACACAGCTATCAAGATACGTGAAGAAAAGCATGCCTCTAAATTTATGAATTGAGGGATAATTTTACTTCATAGGTACACACGAGTGTTGTCTGTATAGCAATGGAAACTGATTCAATAACTGTGAATAGCACTGTCAGATGGTAGCATATACAAAGAGAATAACAAAAATCGAAGAACTGAACTCAGGTAACACCACCAAGAGCACCAACGAGTATTAGAGGTAACATTATCATATATCTTATTATCATCAAGTTCTCTCCTATAAATAAGATTTTAGTCATGAAAGAGATGCCTAGAAAGAATCAATGCAGAAATGCATACATAGTCCTCAAGGCAATCTCATATACCATAGCTGATACTGTCAAAGGTTGCTGTAGTCTAGGATCCAGCAATAAAACTGGGATGGGATCAGAATTCATTGCAAGCAGGAGATTGCCCCTCAACATTTTTATGGCATGAAAAAGACATTTTGAGTTATATTTGTTGCTGTAGAGAAATATGCAGTTTTAGCTGCTGATAACGCAGGCTTATAATTTAGCAGGCTGTCATTGCTATGCAATGTGAGGAACCTCAAGTTTGGGTATATGCCATTTATGCTCATTTTCTGCAAAACTATTTAAGAGGACACGTCTCATCAGTAAGCCAAGGCATAGTTCTTAGGGTGCAGAGTTTTCATACGTATATGCAAGTAAAATTTACTGAAAATCTATTTGTCATAATACGCTTGTCTACATTTTTCAGCAACCCTAGTATGCCCACTTGGTTGGAAAAGCATTCCTAGATAATAACCTTTCTCCCAGGGGTGTAATTTCAATGTTATGTCATTGGGTTTGGGATATGAGACATTCCTTAATTTTTTTTCTCTTTATTCTGGATGCCTTCTTCTCCTTCTTTCTTCTGGACATGTGGCGTCTTGCCACAGCGCTCATTGTAAAGCTTCACCTCAGCTGAACTTTAGCTGTAAGCCTGCTGAGCGAGGCCAAGTTAGCCCTGGATGCAGGCTGGAGGTTGGGGCAGGACTACATGCTTGAAGTGAAGCTCAGGGTTAATGCAACATTCCCACCATATGGTAGAGAGGATAACTACGAGCTACAACCTGGGAAATATCTTACACGTTAGCTTTAAAATTGTTAATACCACCCATGAACGCAGAGGTTCGCTTTTACTCCGATTTTTCTGTCTTGATGTCACCACCGAATAAATAGCCTCGACCAGCCAACAGGTGAATGCTGTGGTCATTTAGCTATTTATTTATCTAGACTATTGATTAATCATTTAATTAATTTAAAGATTATTTTCCTTCTGTTTTCCTTCAGTGTGTTTTAGTATAATGTAGAAAGTTGTAACACACAACAGTCTGGTGATAATTAATAATAACATACACAAAATGTGACAAAATGTTGGTCGACGTTTGAACACTCTAGTTTTATTGCAAGCAAGTAAGTCACTCAGACCGTTATCCCCATATTACGCGAATGTGGCATGAGGTTGGAGCTCTACACATAGACCTCCACCCATCCCGTAGACCCGCCCAGACCACCCGCCTGCATCCAGGGGCTGTGCAGCTAGGCGCAATATCCGGACGTGCACTTTGCTCAGAAGTGTTTGTTTTTTTTTACAACACACGCACACACACAAACACACACACACACACACACACACAAACACACACACAAACACTTAGACGCCTAGACACTCATGCGTTTAACGTTGCAGGGGTGGAGTTTGGGGCATTTACACCGCCACCTTAATCGCGCAAAACAAAGCCCTGGCCGTGGCATCGTAAGGCGCAACGTAACTACCCCAGCGCATTTGGTGGCGCTATAATCCCATTTGCAAACCGGAAGTTGTTATTGTGGACGAGCAGTGCGGCGTGATTTTTTTTCGTACCCGTTTTCGGTGGCGTTATTATTTTTCCCACCTGGATACCGGGAAGACCCGCCCCTACTCTATCTCTAATTGGCCAACCCTATCCCTAACCCTAACCTTAACCAACGGAGGCAACGAGTACTAGCCAACCAGAGGCAGAGTTCCCGGAAAACGGGTACGAAAAAAAAAATCACTCAGCAGGGCGACAAAATCAGATGACACCGTTGTCATTTTGCCAGCGTCATCTTTTTTACCGTCCTGTTTTCGTCCACGATAATGACTTCCGGTTTGCCGTCTGCCGTTTACCGGATTCCACGTAAGTGCAGCATGTCGTCCCTTTTCTGACGTGATTTTAGGCTAATGTATCATGTCAGGTATATTCTATCAATTGATCAAATAAAGGCTCATCCTTGTCCCATGGAATTACAAAACTAACACGCTGAGCTTTCCCTGCACGCTGGCCCGGTGGGTGTAAAGTCATGTGAACAATACAGACTTTAAATGTCCTGGCTGTGTTCTCACAGATCAGCGCCAGAGGGCTCAAAGTTCAAAGTTCAATATTAAGGGCGCTCACTGCGCGATGCGCGCCACATAACTCACCCAGGTACAGAAAAAAGGGGGCAGGGTTTCATGACAGAAAGCGTTGTAATGCGTTTCATTTAATATTCGTTTTCCCTCTTTTTACTGTACATTTTATTTTATGATATTACAATATGGTTTAATTTCTTTCCCCATTCCAGTGTGGTGTAAAATAGCTTAATTGAAAATGCATACATTAAAGACGTTGTGGTTTATAAATTCGGGAATCGTTTTAATGCTTAATGGCATCCATCACATCTCCCTGCAGTCACTGTAGGGACTTTTCTTCTCTAATTAAACACTTCTTACGATAGCCTATTGGTCTGATGTTGGCATCTTTACGGTCTCCTTTTATTTGCCTAACAGAAATTAATACCATATTGTGCCAAATGTAATTGAATAAATAAGGATCATAGCCTACATAAAGATCAGTAAAAAGATATTTAACGAAAGCCATGCACAGTGCAGCATCCCCACTGGCTGTGTGGCAGCCAGCGTTGCTCCACGGTGGCTTAGTGTGGTGGTCTACCTGGCTCGCCCGGGGCGCCTGCCGTGCACGCAGGTAATTATATTCCTTTCCGGCGGTCGTGTCTTTGCCCCGGTCGTCGCCGTAGAGTCCATGTTAAAGCCGTCTCCGCTACATGCCGCTTGGTTGCCAGACCGGAAACGTAGGGGTCAAGCTGAGTCAAATTTACTGGCCTATAAGGGGCTGGCCCTTTCCAATACACCTGCGCCAACTGGCCCTATTTAGGCATCATTAATTGAGATCTCCGCTCGCGTGATGTGCGTTAAAAGGAATCGGCCTACCCAATTTATGTAATCACTCAATTAACCGTAATTCCAGCATATGTTCAAAATGCCTGCGGGGTCTGCTTTTCCCAGGTAGTTATTTTGATGACATCGCGGAGAAGCTAATTAATTTTGCATGCATGTTAGTTCACTTCCCCCGCTCTCTCTCTCTCTCTCTCTCTCTCTCTCTCTCTCTCTCTCTCTCTCTCTCTCTCTCTCTCTCTCTCTCTCTCTCTCTCTCTCTCTCTCTCACACGCACACACACTCGCACGCACGCACGCGCACGCCATGCTTGCACACAAACGTCTCCAATGCAGCGTTGCAGCGCATCTTTTCAGCATGGACTGACAGACAGTGGTCCTTTTTTTCTCTCGAAGCGGTACGTTTGTACCAACTCACCCCCTCCAACGTATAGAAACAACCATTTTTAAGGCATCTATCTGTCTATCTAGCTATATTTTATTTCATTTTATCTTTGTTTTATTGTACTTTTTACGGTTGTCTTTAGCGTTGCTTATGAAGGATTCAGTTCAGCTAAAAAAAAAAAACCGGGTCTGTAGCCGAGCCGTTACAGACCGAACTGTTCTGCACTCCTCTGCACACAGACGTGCTATCGGGTGATCCAACTCTTCCTTTCAAATTAATGGGAACGCTGAGTGCTGGGGTAATGAAGGAAAATAAATAAACTGGGTCGCTGGGTCGTGCTAAGACATAGACGCCCCGTACACAAACTACTTAGCCTTGAAAGGACCCTGAGTGCCGTAATGAGCACGCTCCTTCTGTTAATTAATTGATACCTCGTTGAATATTCATAGTTGTTCACCCTCCTATACAGTACCTTGCTGCTTGAGACACACAAAAAAAACATTCGCAGTAAATCATGTAATCTGCCTCAAATTATTCCATGATATTTAATTATAATTATTATTATCGTCATCATCATGACGATGAATATCATGAATATTATGATTATGAATATCAGGATGATATTGTTATTATTTACGTCAATGCCATAGAATAAGAACAACAGCAATAAAAAAAATAATGTCATAGAATAGAATAACAATAATAATAACCTTGCTAAATTATTGCTAATTGTTAATTATTATTATTATTATTGTTATTATTAGCACTATCATTATATTGTTGTTATTATTAGCATTATTATATTGTAATAATAATAATAGCAATTATTAATATTGTTAATGTTATATATTATTGTTGTCGTTGCTGTTGTTGTTGTTTGTTTGTTATGTTGTTGTTGCAGAATACAGGGAATCATTCCAGCAGCAGTTTAAAGGAACTACACACAGCTGGTATGACGACAAAAACTACTGGACTTATCTTGATACAGTGCATGGTCATGGTGTTCTGTTCTCTGCCACTGTGTTAATATATGACTTCAGTGTGAACGTGGTAGCTGCTCCATCATTTTTATTTTACTTGCGAACCCAAACGTGGGACAGGTGACACAAGTCCCGTGCAGTGCACGCATGATACCACCAACGGAATACACGTCGGTTGAAGCATACACACAACTTGGCGGAGCCAGAGTTAGCCGCCTGCGGTGCAGCGGACGGCGTGCGGGTCCCTCTCTCCGCGGCCCAGCGGCTCACGTCAGGGCACGGCTAAGAGACGCCCGTCTCCGTTTCACCGGGCCCTCCTTTCGGACAACAATATCATCTGTTGCCGCTCTCGGAGGTGACGCCATTCTTCTTGCGACGGGCGACATTTGTTTTCCTTTGTCCGGCGGGGCAGCGGCGGAGGGCAGACGTGTGAAAGTGGCTCCTCCATTGGCCCTTTCATCCGTGCTGACCCGGGCCTTTGTGCGCGTCGCCCTGGGAATAGCACGCCTCACTACTCTACTGGAGACCGTGCGGAGGGGTGCGCTTTGTCTCGCCTCCTCTTGTCCCCGGCTCGTCTCTGCCGCGCGGTGCTAGCAGCTACTTCACACCCGCAGCCGGTTCACAAGTGCAATGCAATTTGGCTCAGGGCGGCCATTGTTCCCCTTGTACAAATGACCAAACAGGGCGCACATTATACAGTTGATCTACTGCGTCTTGAGCAGGCCTCCTTTCAGCAGGGGAGAAAGGCAAGTTAATCTATTCAGAATAATGGGCTGTAGTTTCTCTCTCTCTCTCTCTCTCTCTCTCTCTCTCTCTCTCTCTCTCTCTCTCTCTCTCTCTCTCTCTCTCTCTCTCTCTCTCTCTCTCTCTCTCTCTCTCTCTCTCTCTCTCTCTCTCGCTCTCTCTCTCGCTCTCTCTCTCGCTCTCTCTTCTCCACCACCGGCAGCTCCGGAACACGAAACTTTTATGCAGCTGTGTTAAAAGCTTTATTTTCAAGTTTGTAAAAATAAATAGATAAATTTTTTTTACAAAAAAGATGAAAATAAACGCAAACGCACAAACTTGTTTTAACGGATGCTTGTTTCTGATATATACCCACAATGACTTCCACACAGACTGAAAGACGTTAGAAAATATGTCCCACGTTGCCATTTTATTTCGTATGATTTTACGTCGCACGTGCATGTTTTGGGGTTTTCTTTTTTTCCCTTTCCGCCTTCATTCCTTCATGCTTGCTAACTTTTCTCCCTGTCATTTAGGCCAGGCATGATCCTGGGCTCTCATGCCTCTGTCCTACTGAATAATACCCCAGCCTCTTTGTGGATATGCATGGAGGGGCAAATTAGCATATACATTATGAGCAAATCCCCACGTGTGTGTGGTCCCTCTTGTTGCAAGCTCTCCATGCAGAAAGGTGCGTCCCGGCCTGGACACTGCCCATTGATCACGCTAAGCCTCCGCTATGTCTCCTCACCCACATAATTGACTTATTGGTGTTTTATACAGTCTCCGCGGCATATTGTTCCGAGAGGGGTTGACTTATAACTCTGCATAGTTGTAGCTTTTGTTATGCTTAGCAGGCAGTAATCCGTGTTTAGATATAACGCTCATTTTATTTAACGGGGCTACGACACTGCATGCAAATACACTTTCCCTTTCGTCATGTTAAGGCATTTAACCGGTGATGTGAGGTATACTGGCATGTTTGCATGATTCAGTTTTTTTTTATTAAAAACGATTATTTTTGCAAGCGAGTGGAAAACCACACGCAAATGTGTGTGTGTGTGTGTGTGTGTGTGTGTGTGTGTGTGTGTGTGTGTGTGTGTGTGTGTGTGTGTGTGTGTGTGTGTGTGTGTGTGTTCAGAGAAAGATGCGGGACAGCGGCAAGCAGAGAATGTGCCGGCTCTTGCTAAAGCTGTTATGACAGGTGGAGTCATGCTGTCTCATAATGATAAGCAAGAGGCCACATCGACACACACGCCGGCTTGAAACCTAACAAACAAATCAAAATAAAATAAACCTCAGCAATACACACCACACTGTGAACCATTACCACTACAAACACCATTTCTGTAGAAGCCCTATTCGTAAATGTAAGTGGGTGATAATATATATATATATATATATATATATATATATATATATATATATATATATATATATATATATATATGCACGCGCACCCCCCCCCCACTTGCGCTGTACAGCGCCGCATACCTTCACGCGCCGTGAGCCGAGTTCCATCACTTCAGATCCGGTTGTCTGGCCTTTCTCTCCCCTTTGCTCCTTCTTCACATGGAAATGACTTCTATTGGCTCAAGGTGTCCATGTAAATAGGTGTAAATGAAACCAGATTATGCCCACTTTCTCCCGGAGCCCACAGCCCCTCCTCCTCCTCCTCCTCCTACTCCTCCGAGGGCGATTGTCATGTGATTGCAAAGAAGTGGCACATTAATGAAGCGCCTCTACGGGGGTCTTTTCTGCTCCTGTCACCGCCTTCAACTATCAGACGGCGAGCGGAGCGACATGGGAGCAGCCGCTTAGCTCACACTCGCAGACATCGGCACCGTCCGGTTCGGAACGGGACGACGTCTTTTCACCCCGTGATAGCGGCCAACGGAGGGAGAGAGCGCGCGCGCGAGAGAGAGAGAGCGAACGAGAGAGCGCGAGAGAGAGAAAGAGAGAGAGAGCGAGAGACAGGGAGGGAGGGAGGGAGGGAGGGAGGGAGAGAGAGGGGCTATTTTCCAGAGACAGCCCCTCAAAGCCCTCCTCACTTCACTGGGGAGCCGCGGCGAGGAAGCGCATCGAACTTCACCCAACTTCTGTGTGTTGAGTTTTGTGTTGTCACATGTAGACCACCATGCCAGCAGAGTCCAGGAAGACTTACTTTCCGCGCGCATCGTGCTTGTGAAGTATCGGACTGCATCCTTAAAAGCCCCCCTTCCCCTTCTCCCCCCTCTTCTTCTTCTTTTTTTTGTTTTTTGGGTTGGTCATTTTGGCTACTTGGCGTTATCGTGCCCGAGCCAGTCCCTGCAGGTGTTGCGCGGTAGGAAGCGGAGACTCGTGTCGGGGTGTCAGTAACCTCCGTGGACTGGTCCAATCATTATGCCACGACCGGGACGAAACACATACAGTGACCAGAAACCGCCGTACTCCTACATCTCCCTCACCGCCATGGCCATCCAGAGCTGCCCGGAAAAGATGCTCCCCCTCAGTGAGATTTACAAGTTCATCATGGACCGGTTCCCCTACTACAGGGAGAACACGCAGCGCTGGCAGAACTCCTTGCGCCACAACCTGTCCTTCAACGACTGCTTCATCAAAATACCGCGGCGACCGGACCAGCCGGGGAAGGGCAGTTTCTGGGCCCTGCACCCCAACTGCGGCGACATGTTCGAAAACGGGAGTTTCCTCCGGCGCCGCAAGCGCTTCAAAGTCATGATGGCCTCCGACCACTTGGCGCCCAGCAAGCCGTCGGACGCGGCGCACTATCTGCAACAGCAGGCCAAGCTCCGCCTGAGCGCCCTGGCGGCCACGGGGACGCACCTCCCGCAGATGTCCGGCTATAACATCGGCGTCTCCCAGCCGTCCACTTTCAAACACCCGTTTGCGATCGAGAACATCATCGCCAGAGAGTACAAGATGCCGGGGGGACTCGCCTTCTCCACCATGCAGTCCATGTCGGCGGGCTATCCGCTCCACAACCAGCTGACCACTGCGTGGCCCCACATGTACGGCACCAGCGTGATGGACACGGCGGCTCCCATTTCAATGGCCGGTGATTACTCGCCCTACGGAATGCCCCTTAAGTCGATTTGCCACGGTGGCCAGACGTTACCTGCCATCCCCGTGCCAATAAAGCCGACGCCGGCGTCCGTGCCAGGCCTCTCCGCGCTGCCAGCTCACATCCCGGCTTTCTTAGCGAACTCGCCCCAGTCCCTGAGCCCGACCTCCCCCCAGACAGCTACCAGCCAAAGCAGCCCCGTCACGCCCGGCGAGGCGCTGACGAGCCCCCCCTCGGCGCTGCAGTCCGTGGTGGCGGTGCACTGACGCCTCTGTCACACACTCTGTACAAACTCGCGCGAAGAGCCGTCAGCCCCCCCACCCCCCAACTCCAAAGCAGCGTCTCGCCCACGCGCCCGGCTACCCACCGCTCGCAGCCTCGCATAAGGCAAGGATGTTAGTTTGGTTTCTTTTTGGATGTACTCATGTTTTACTTGAGAACTGTTTTGGCAACTGACAAGTCAAGTGGTCACCCACGACACCCGTACAGACACACCTCCACTCTTTAAGACGAGCACTGCGTTTAAACCCAGTACACACGTGCTTTCATTTTCAGTTAAAAGTTGTGCAGGACCGGTTGTGATCACATCCTCTGGTTCACTCCGATTCCCAAAACTTACAAAGCCATCAGTTAGTCAACTTTTTTGGATTAATTAGCGACGGTTAAAAACGTAGATTATTTTATTTTATTTTATTTTAGTCGATGGGCCCAACATCGTGCCCTTGCTTTGTCTGTGTAAGCACACAGGTGCAAGGAAGAAGGGGTTGAGTTACAAACGTGTAGTGCAAGAACACTGCAGAAAGCTGATGAAGGAGCCCAACTCGAAACGCTCCACACAACGCACACTAGCATTTGGTACACCAAATAGCCCATCCTGTTTCCTCTTCTTTTGGATAATCGAAATAAACAATCGCGGAGACGACGTGTCACGAAAAATAAGACTTGAAAACATATTTATGTTAAAGTTCTGCATACGAAACATTGGAAATATTTGAAATAATGCAAGGATATATTGAAATATATCAAATGCACTTTTTTTTAGCTAGATGTTCTTGGATATATGTAGCTGACGGATGTGTAGTTACTTTGTGGACCGTTTTATTTAAAAACAAAAAAACAAAAAAAAAACGCTATGGTGACCCTATGAAAAACACTGTATATTTGTACGTGGTCTGTGCAAGCATGCTACTATTTCAAAACCTTGTGTTTGTAGTATCTGCAAGCATGCGTGCTTCTTAATAACTGTGCTCTTTGTCTGCAATAAATTATTGGTCATCCAATTATTTTCCCATTATTATTATTATCATTATTATTTTCTGCAAACGTCATTTTAACAATAATGTCTGTTATCGATTAATTAGACGTTGGTAGCCAGCAATCCCCATTCCGATCGCACGTGCACACGCGCACGCGCACACACGCTTAACGAGCAAACTATACAACGGTTCTAAATTGGTAGGTCTTAACGGAACCAAAACAATGCCAAACTTATATTTCTAAGGAATATAGGATTAATGGTTTCATTTTCCTCAAGCTAAAACTATATATGTACCCGCAGCTGTTTTTGCCAAATATTTATGTTAGGACGGGGGTAATTGAAATGCTTCTGTCAGTATTAGACTGAGCTATTTGTTCGGCCTATATTGTGTAACATTTGGCCGGTTGTAACGTAACGGTGACACACAAAATGGATGAGATGAAATTCACGTTCCGGTTTCAGGTCAGAATATGGGAGGCTAACGACGAGCTGATCAATTAAACGGCACCGGGGATAGGCTGCAGCAGAACAGCCTGGATCCTATCCTGGCTATAGCTATATAGGTGATTCAACAGGCAGGGATGTGGATTCAGATCTTCTCAGCGTAGAGGACCTGCTCCCCTGAATTATAGCCCGAGATTATATCTCGGTCATGCTGAAGTATAGACCAGCATGTTACAGGGTCCCATCTCTGGATGCTGCTGTGCAGACTAAAGAAACGGCCCCATGCCACTTCATCCAAACACAGTCGCTTGAATGGGGGGGGCGAAGAATGGCAAAGCTCGACTGGGCCACCGGTGTAGATTTAGTTTTCTTTATTCAACAGAGACATGAATGACTGATTTCCACCAACAGATTGCTGCTTGGGGGCTTGGAGACGAGTCCAGAAACTTGTCTGGAGTCTTAACGTGGCCTCCTCTCCCCCCGCCAGCCCCACAACACTGAAGCTCCTCACACAGTCCATGCGTGTCATGTGCATGTATATATGAACGTGTGTGTATGTATGTGCAAGTATGTACATGTATGTATGTATGTGCATGTATGTACGTGTAAGTATGTGTATGTATGTGTAAGTATGTGTATGTATGCCAACCCTGCAAGTTTTTCTCTATTTGTATCTTATTCTGTAGGACAATATCTAAGGAGATGCTACCAAAAAAAATTAGATTTATGACTTTTTTTTTAATCTTTTGTCCAGTCTTTGAAAACAGTATTTTTTGTTACTTTTCCAGTTTAGATCAATCCTAACACAGTCATGGAAGTAATCCCCAAGACTGACACAATGAAACGTGTAACGATACTCTGGCATTTTTAGTGGGCTTGGCTCTGCACTTGTTTCTCTAAAGATGAACTGTTAAATGTTACAATATTGCAACATAATATATATATATATATATATATATATATATATATATATATATATATATATATATATATAGTTATATATAGTTATATATAGTTATTTAATGTTTGGTTAGTTACTATCAATCAAAGTCAAATACAAGCAATATCACAACATATACTTTTTAACTGCAAAACAAAAAAACAAAAAAGCTTTCCATGGAAAGAGGACCCATATTTTAACCTTAATGTGATCCGTCGTTTTGTTGAGAGTGGGTGTTTTAAATGGCAAAAGTATACTTTTATAATGAGACCCCCCCACCCCCACCCCCCCGTTAGGATACACACCGTGTTTGCAGTGTGTGAGCTGCGTTGTGTAGTCAAGTGGATTAAAACGGGTGTCCTTAAATGATCCATTGACTCCGAAGTGAAGGTGAACCTTTGGAAAAGCACAACGCTGAGCTTTAATTAAGAGGATTCGTTAAAGAGGTGGCCCATCCGTGGTAATTAGTATGTGTAATTTATGCGTCGCTTAATGCACGAGGGCACTGGCCTGAATAATGAACCCGACTTAACCTTAAGGAGGAGGAAGGACCGACGGTGTGTGTGTGTGTGTGTGTGTGTGTGTGTGTGTGTGTGTGTGTGTGTGTGTGTGTGTGTGTGTGTGTGTGTGTGTGTGTGTGAGTGTGTGCTTATTTATCAACTGTTTAGAGTTGGAGATATGAGTGTGGAAAACATGTCAGGTCTGCATTCAGAGCTCTACACCCATCACAATAAATATACAATAATGATATCTTGGGAGCATCTTAATGTCATATATTTTTGTGGAAATCATTTTACGACAATTAATAAATGCGTCTGAGATTTAAGATGGATGTTTTGACAGGTTTCGTTGCTCCTGGTTCAAGTTGAGTCCTGATAATCCTCTTACAGGTCGGGACGACAGAACAACAAGCAGTTTAAACTCACCTTCTTCTGCTTAAGTCCCTCGTAAAGATAGCTGGGAGGTCAGGTCGGGACGGTTACTGGGAGACTTTCGTCATTGCGTTAGGACCAAGCAGTGCAGAATCTCTCTAGAAATATTTTGCAACGGAGATCCGAAAGAAATTTAACAAAAACATACTTACAGGAGCAGAACCAAAATATAAAATAATTATGATTAATATAAAATCCAGTACATTATTATTATTATTGTTATTATTATTATTATTATTATTATTGTTATTATCATTATTATTGTTATCATATTATTATTGTTATTATTATTACTAACTATTATTATTGTTATTTTCATTATTATTATTATTAATCATTATTATTATTACTATTATTAATATTTATCTTAAAGCCAACAGGTTTATGAATTTAAAGTTAATATAGATAAAGATAACAACAAAGGTGCATGTTTGTATCTGCTTTTCTGTGTGTATAGAAATGTTTACACGTGTGTGTCGGTTTGTGCTTGTTTATGTTTATGTTTGTGTGTGCTTGCGTGCGTGTGCGTGTGCGCGCATGTGTGTATCCCCACACAATATGTGTGTCTGCACGTGTTTGTATTTGCATACATGTTTGTATCCCCACAGCTAGTGTACGTCTGCACATATTTTACCTCATGCACATTTGCATGTGCAAGTTTCTGCCAAGCTCTGTGTGCGCTGGTTTCTCCAGACCTGTGGTCTTCATCCAAGCAGCAGTGATTCATTACAGTTACTAATGAATTTCCTGTTGATTTAATACCCTCCCAGAGCTCACCCAACGGGGCACATGATGAAGAGTGGAACCATACTTCTGTTATTTATGGATGCTATTCATATCCTCTATCCCACGCTTGCAAGAGCCAGAGTGTCAAACTCCTACATCAACCAATTACTTGCAGTGATTATTGTGGCTGTTTTGTTATGCCACATAATATATTTGCTTTGGATGTGAGCAGATACCCTCCAAAATAAATAAAGGCTGTAATTCATTCCAAAAAACTAACAGTGCCTCGCTTCCAAACATCAAAATCTTCAGCATCTAAGGAGGAAATAAACTTGGGCAGAGACTTTTACAGCCAACGCCGATTTCTTCTGCTCTCCAACTTCTCTGCAAATGAACATCTAACAGAAGGTGATGTCCACTTGCAACCCTGTTTGCAGAACCTTGACGCAGAATTATATTCCCATTTACAGGTATTTCACTCGGTGGGTTGTAACATAATGATGCCGGATATTCAGGTTTTGCACACAGCAGAAATAACTATAAAAAAAATTCAGCATTTGTATGCCATAAGTATAGATTTGAAATATGTCCTTCTTCAAATTCCTTAAATTATCTTAAAAAATAGAAAAGAAAAAAAAAACTGGGTGGTTGTCACCCCCAGGTTGACGTCCAGTGAAAATTGGGGTATTTGAAGAGAACAGAGTAATTAAGAATTCTTCTCCAATTGTTATGCCTCGTTTCTTTGAGAAAATAAAATTATTATAGCTGTCCAAATTATAGCGGTAGAATATGAACATAGTCTATCTCTATAGTTTAATCCATAATATATGTTAGCATTTTGTCAACAAGAGAGGTTACCAACTATCCTCAGAAAAGTAATATTTTGCCCTTCTTGCCCTCAGACATGTTGTATGAGCAGGGTAATATTTTTCTATTTGTAAAATTCATATTAAATGAAAGCGCTCCACTACTCTCACGCCAAAAGCATCTTCTTGTGTAGAAAGCCATGACAGCAGCTCTTCTGGAAACCCACCGTCCTGTTGCTCATCATGCAGGTCATTGATAGGTTACTGAAAGGCCTTTGCGTTGGGTCGCTTCCTAATCTCAATTGGTGTCTGATGAGTATACCGCAGCCCCCGGGGGTGGGGGGGGCATGCAAGACCCCTGTGTCTGTAGTGCTGGATTTGGGCAGGTAGACAGACAGAGGAGATGACCAACCACAGAGATGAGGGTGAGTCCAGCTTAGCCAAACACCCATGTATGCATGAAATTACTATGTCAACATTTGATTCATGTTGCTAGGCTGTGACTGCGAAACAAATTAGGCTGGCGGGTGGTAGTTCCAATATTAGCCAGAGAGAATAAGGGCTAAGTCCAAGTCCAGAAGCCTTAGGTGGACCTGTTTCTTTATAATGTCAACATCAGGGAGAAAGAGGAGCACACGTCCAGCACGTCATAAGCAAAAAAAGCACCGAACAGTAGCACATGTTCCCCTGAAATAAGACTTTTATGTCTCCTGTCCTAGTTATTTGTTTGTATGTGCTCCCGTGATGCCGCATCTTCTTCTTCTTCTTCTTCTCTGGTGGTTAGACTTTACATTCACCGTGTGGGCATGTAGATAGCAGCCCTATTCAACGCTTTAAACAGGATGGCACGGCTCTGGTGGACGAGGTATTAACGTTAACATGTTTGTTTGGATGTGAACCCTGCGGCTGATATCTCTCGTAATCAACTCATGAGATACATTTTCCAAATGTTAAGAAAGACGGACACCCTTTTGAATGAAAATAATGCCATTGAAGTTCCTTTTCACCGCAAGCGGAATGAAAGTCTCCTGTGTAAACACTACCGAGTTTGTGGAGAGCTGTGAATAACCAGCAGGCAGTGTCTGGCCAGCCATAAGGGATTAGCCGGTTAACACTTCCCCACTGCCAGCACAATTGTGTCCCATCAATGCGTTTAGGCCTTTTAGTGTGTTGCCAAGATACGGCGACTGCTCCCGTAAAAATGTCAGTTTCTGGCCACTTCTCCCCCTGCATTTTGTGGCAACACACAAGTAAAACAAATGACATTGTTTGTAAAAAAAAAAAAAAGAAAACTTCTTGCCTATGCCATTATTGACACTCCTGTTTGAAAAGGAAAGTGGGCGCATAGAGAGCTGTGTGTCAAATTAAAAGAGTAGCGAAGCTCATTCCAACAAACACCCCCCACCCCCCGCCTTTTGGGATTGTGGGTCAAAGTCTACGTGGTAGGCAACGCAAAAACTCATATGTGTTTGGGGCGATGTTAGGTAACGTGTTACAGCCCTCCCAGCAGGCACCCAAGCTAGTTGTCATCAAAAGGGTAAATCCCCAGGCCCTGCCCTGCTGCTCCAAGCTCCCACTTGCTTTGGGCTGGAGGAGGAGGAGGAGGAGGAGGAAGAGGAGATGGGGAGTGGCACTGGCTCTCAGAAAGTACGGGAGGGGGGGGGGGAAGAGACTCCTAGCGATCTCAGTACACGTTTGTGGGACTCAAACGTTACCCCGTGGAGCCTTTAATGGCTGAAGCCACACATCCGTCCTCTGAAAGGGAGATAACAGAGTTTTCCCACCAATGGGGGGAGGCAAACTGTTTCACATGTAGTGAACATACCGTAGCGCGACGACAGCAGCACTCGCTGCCGTGGCTGTACTTCACTGCCTGTGCTTGTGCTTGCAGGACAAAAGCAAACCGAAACACGGTCCTAATATGTTGTTTGAGGCGTTTGATTTGGAAGCGAATTTGCAGCTTTCGTGCACCCTGTTGTATCCTGAACATAATGTACCAGTTATGGAGACTTTATACAATCCCAAAGGGTATAGGTTTTTATCATGGGTCATTGCAGTCGGAGATGAAGCTACTGTTTGATCTAATAAAATCCCTCATTTCTTGACCTTTACTTTACCTTACTTTTTCCCCCTCCCCGATTGTATTTGGCCAATTACCCACTCTTCCGAACCGCCCCGGTCGCTGCTCCACCCCCTCTGACGATCCGGGGAGGGCTGCCGACTACCACATGCTATCTCCTCCAATACACGCGGAGTCGCCAGCCGCTTCTTTTCACCCGACAGTGAGGAGTTTCGCCAGGAGGACGTAGCGCGTGGGAGGATCACGCTATTCCCCCAGCCCCCCCCCCCCCAAACAGGCGTCACGATCGACCACAGGAGGCGCTAGTGCAGCGAACAGGACACATAGCCACATCCGGCTTCCCACCCGCAGACGCGTCCAATTGTGTCTGTAGGGACCGTATACATGTGTGGTAGGGACGCCCGACCAAGCCGGAGGTAACACGGGGATTCGAACTGACGATCCCCGTGTTGGTACAGAATAGACCGCTATGCTACCCGGACGCGGACTGGTGACTCGGACACAGATTTACAACATGGCGGACTGGTAACAGGGTGACGCAGTGCTTCGAAGGAACGTCAATTGACCGACCACAGGTACAGTTTTTTTTTATTACCCATCCAAAAGCTTTCGGATATTAAGCACTTTCATCGAGAATGAAAATTGTTTCACGCATAAATGCAACAGAAATGCGGCTGTTTACTGCCGCCCAACATGTTGGTCTTTGTCTATCGTTTCCGGGTCAGATGCCACTAGCAGGAACGTTTTTAGTGCATGCGCACAACCAGTTCTCTGTAAGAACTCAGATCATGACGTACAAAGCACAAGAAATCAAACGATTGACGAAAAATCTAGCTCTGTTAATTACATTTTTTCTCTCTCGACAGTTTAGACCTTAATTTTGTTAAAATAGATTGATTAAAGTGGCAGTTGCAATAATCAAATTATTTCCATAATCTGGTTGAAATCAACATTTTAACTTGCATGTAAGCGCCACCGATTGTCGCACACCGTGGATATGAGTCAGCCAAATTCTGAAGAGACTTATTTAACTTGGCTGATTCGACCGGTTTTGGAAGCTCCCCGTGACAGCGAGGAAACGCAGTTTTAAAGCCAGCACTGACAGAGATTATGGAGTAGAGGAGCATATATCATCTCTTTGGCTAGGGCGCTTGTCAACAGCAACTCTGAAAACATCTAGTTATGTGTCCATCAGACCTTTGCTCACCTTTGTCCTCAGTGCAGCATTGATATCAACTCAGTCATTTGTCTTACTGTATATCCGTCTCCATGACTCCAAGGCTCATATGAGGAAAAAAAGAGCTGAGCTAAGAAGGCTTTGGTGTTTACTTGTAATTTAACTGTATACTTATTTGGTGCCGGTTGTGTAACTGTGTATGTTCTTCATACTTTTCCTCTTTAATTTTCTCTGTTGCTCACAACTATCTTTTATGTGCAACTTTTTTATTACCCTCTTTTGCAGTCTTTTCCAAGTGTTTACATCATTTGCACAACCAAATAATCTAGAGATTTAAAAGCCCAGTACACCTTCTTGACATGAACAGATGTGGCCTCCTTGAACCCCATCTGAAGCTCTTGAGGATCATGGAAAGATGTTTGAGGATTTTTTTTCTTACTTTGACCTGTGACATTCCAGCATGTCATGATAAGTGTGTGTGTGTGTGTGTGTGTGTGTGTGTGTGTGTGTGTGTGTGTGTGTGTGTGTGTGTGTGTGTGTGTTTGAACGTAGGTGAATTAAAGGGGAAAGACATTTCCAAGCTGACCAATGACCTCTGATCCCCCCTCAACTGGTAAAACAGGGAAAAAAATTAAAGGAGATAAAACAAAAGAAGCATTTCTTTGCACTGTAATTCGTTAACACACACATTTATTCATTTGTTTATTTTAGATTTCCATGCCACCCTTTACTCGATTGTAAAAGTAGTACCTGACCTAAATGGAGCTGGTTACTACTTGACATCTTTTTGATTGGGTGTTAAAGTGCTCCACTCCTATTTGCAAACACATTTAAGGTGATACAAGGTTCCATGGATTTTACAGCCTCTGTTTCCCCTGTAGCTGTGGATTGACAGGTCAATTTATCACCCATCTTATCTCAACTATACAACCCATAAACTAACACTTGAAATGGCACTTCAAAGGTAATTTGAGCACCTATGGTGGCAAAACCTATCTTGCTTTAAGTAAGATCTAAAGATTGTGGAGCTGTTGACAAGTAGCTCTCTTTGGAAAAAGCAAATAATTTTCAAAAAAATGTAAAAAATGAATAGGGATCTAGGATTGTGCCTTGTGGCACTCCAGCTGGGCTGGGCTTTGCTTTTTACCCTACCCCAGGGTGATTTTGCAGAGCCTTGACAGGAAAAAAAAAACCCTTTCCCATCTGTTCCAACTTGGGTCAATCCAACACCTGCAGAACGAGGGGGTTGTAATTTTAAATGAACAGTTAACAAAGAGTATACGGTATCAAGAGAGGTATGTGACAGATACATTAGAATAAATCTTAACCTATTTTTAGAATATTCAACTGTATCAATCTATGAAAATAGGTCGTGTGTAAAACCAATAATTGTTTTACCTATAGGCAGTGTGTAAACTCTACAATGGCTTTCAGTGGAGCTCACTTTTTTTTTCTTTTTTTTTACTGGCAGGGAGGGGGGGCACTTGCACACGCCTCAAAGACAGGACTGACTCTGACTCCTGTTGCAAAGAAACATTTATAGCTGCAAGCATGTACTACTTGCTTACTTGCCTTCTTGTTTTATGTCAGCACATAATCAGTTAATGACAACATCAAACCTCCACATGTTCCGCCACAGTTCCAGCAGGTGTAGCATCAGTGTCAGTTGTCGTCAAGCTAACATTTGCGGTAGACGACACCTCTGGCTCTTGTTGCTATTCAGAGTTGATTGGCTTAGATTTGTTTTTTTCCCCCTTTTTGGCATATCTGTATGCTGACAACAAAACAGAGAAATTAATAATGGCGATTTGGTGTGCAGAATGAGTGTAAGGAAGTTTTTTTTTCTTTCTAATTGTTGACTTAAAGGGAGTTATTGCGCCACCATGCTTCGATGGTGATGGCAAGAATAGCATGCGTGCCGGCACCACCCTCATGCATGAATCATACATCACTAATAGCCTAATTTTACACATGAGCCATGATGATTAAGATACAGAAAAATAGAAATGCATGGCAAAACAGCATATTTCCAACATTTTAGTGACCCAAAATTTCACAAATCATGTTTGCAGGGGAGCTCATGCCTTATTAAGAGGAGCCAAACTCCCCCTGGCTCCCCTGTAGTTCGTACCCTGCCTATAGGCATAATGACATCATAGTAGTAATAGTAGCACCAAGGTAAAAAGATAATGCTATTTACCGTAAATAATAAACAATGCTTGTAAACCAAATTTATGCTAAGTGAAGAGGAGCAAAAGCACTGTAAATAGTGACTAATGTGTCTATTCATCATCGGGCAATTAACATAGTGGTAGCCTATTTTTTGGATATGCTGATGAGGATTTAACTAGTTTTTGATGTTCAGTCTATGCTGATTTGTCACAGTTATCATTCTCTCTGCAACTGCCAGCAGTCCTGTCTGTTCATTGCCATTAAAATGCCCATATCTCAAGACTGGAGAAGTTCTCTGTTCACTAAAGGCAATGTAATTTCAAACTATTGTGATTAGTGTCTTGTCTTCTTCAAGAGAGAGGTGTTGGTTGTATATTTAATTTCCTCCTTTTTTTTGTTTTGTCTCTTTATATGTTCTTTGTTATGTAGTGTGGAAGTAGTTTATTAGGTTAATTAGCACTATAGGCTAACTGGCGTTCTGTGTTTCTGAAACAGCTTTGAAGGTAGTTCATCCCCCACTTGTAACGACACTTTGGGTTAATCACTTTTGTAATTACCAAGGCAATCTTTCTGCTTTGCTCACAGATGATGTCCACACTAGTTGACTATTGACTGTGATAAGAAAGTTACCATGACATTAATTTTAATAACCCAATAGCCCACAAGTAAAAATTTATACTTCAGGGCACAACACTAGATTTGGAGGAACAGAAATAGTCACAGTAGTTTAGTCTGTTTTGTTTGTCCTCTTCTTCCAGTATGCCTTTCTTTGACAAGTCTTCATGCAAAGGGAAAGGTTTGCAGCCAGAAAACAAGAGGTTGCGGGATATTTCTATTTGGGCAGCACGGTGGCCCAGTGGTTAACAGTGTTGCCTCACAGCAAGAAGGTCCGGAGTTCGAACTCCAGGCCGTCCCAGGTCCTTTCTGTGTGGAGTTTACATCTTCTTTCTGTGTCTGTGTAGGTTTCCTTCGGGTGCTCTGGTTTCCTTCTACCATCAAAAAGACATGCATGTTAGGGTTAATACTCCAGTCTGTGCCCCTGACCAAGGCAATAAGAAGAAATGAACTGGAGTTGGTCCCTGGGTGCTGCACGGTGGCTGCCCACTGCTCCTAGCTACACAGCTAGGGTGGATTAAATGCAGAGTAAATTTCATTTTCATGTTTGTACAAAATTACTAATGAAGAGTATTCTATTCTATTCTACTGCTCTTTTTCTTGCAAGTTTAGCTTTTTTCTCATATTGTATTCTTGCAATTTAGCTTATACCCAGTATAAGCTAAATGGCTCAATAATTTCTCAGGAAACAAAATACTTTTCTTAGCATTTGTTAGCAATGCTAAAGCAGCATAATGTAGAGTTAAAAAAAGAAAAAAGAAACAGCACTTCCCCTTTAAATCTGTTGCTTGGGATTGGCATTACACCACTGATGAAATCCTAACATGCTGATGTGTTTTGTAAGAGGTACAAACGTCAATGTGCATAGGAGACTTATTTATTCCCATGCCCGCTGTGTCTAGTGTCTATTTATCTTTGTTTCTGGACGCATCAAGATCCCCAAACCATCTATTCCCTGATGGACTTATTTATGTTAAGTCATTTACCTTCCCCATGGCTGTTTTCAAGTCTCTGAGTTCTGCTGTGCAGATTTAGGTTGCTGCTGAAATCCCTTGTGGGTTGAGTCTCAGTGAAAACAGCTTGTTTCTGAGGCCATCTGTAAGTCCAAGTGTTGGTTTCCCTCTTAATGGGAAAAGCAACTTATTTGGGGAGCTCCTACATGACCCATATTTTTTTTCTGTAAAGGAAGAAATAATGAGCCTAATTCAGATGACACTGATTTTTATGTGGTACAGGTACAGTTCCTCTGAGAGTAGGTCGTCTCATGCCCTGAAGCGGTTGCACAAAAAAATATTGTACTGAACAAGTTAAAAATTAATTCATGCTTAACAGGAATGCTGCTTGACTCACAGCGAGAGACAACAAACAGACTGTAATGTCATATTTTAGTTTCGCTCCAGTGAAGTTTGTGAAACACAACAGAGGGGAAAATACCGTCAAATGCGAGAAGATAAAATATCATAAACATGTGGTTGAGACTGAATGTCCGCTGAGCGTTGTTGTTATCAACCCTTTCACTCAGATCGCAGCACATCTTTGGCTGTAATTAATCATGTGCTCCTTCCTCCAGTTTGCGTTCATTAATTAGAGACTTTAGGGAGAGGTGTGACACCGAGGTGTCCGGGAATCTATGTAAACTGCTGGTTAATTAGTGAGCTTACTTATCATACAGGCAGCCCTACGGAGATGCAGGCTAGTGACCAATCGCCGGATGTGACGCACCCACCTCGCCATGTGGAGAGCGCCAAGCAACGGGGATGATGACATCCCATGCAGAAAATGCTCCGTCCCAGCCAGAAGAGACGTAGGATATTTAAACTGATTAATGAATTCATCAGATGATGAAAGGGGGTGAAAGAAGATGAGGCTTGCAGCCATCAATGAGCTGCAATGAACTGGGATGTCAAACTAGAGAGGGTTAGATAGTGTTTGCAAGGTAAAGAATGACAATGAGAGACGAGGATATCAGATTAATCAGAATCACTGAAGTAGCCAAGGAGATTAAAAAATGGGAATGTGTCTTGTTAACAGTTGGAGAATACATTGAAATTTTACAGCACATATTGGTGCCCAACATGGATAACAGACTCACAGTCCTAAAACAAAATGCAAGGCTTACCATATACACTTATGTAACTCACATAAGTTATGTAAGACAACCAAAATGTCAGTCTGTTAAACATTATTCAACACCATTCAATATGTCCTCTGAAAAGTTCTCTCCATGCCCCAAACCAAAGAAGTCCTACATGAGAGGAAAACATCCAATGACTAATGTCTGTTTAATAAGAGCTGCCATCTTGGACTAATGGGAATGGCCTCTGAGGTCAACCAGAATAAAAAAAGCATTTCACCATATCAATTCTGAGTTGGACATTTACATTTCACACTGTGAGCATTTAGAAGTGGCTGTTATCTGACGGACTTACAATGAGTTCAAGAGTTCACTACAGCCGTTAACTGCAGTGAACCCACCTGACTTCCTGCTTGGCAGCTGTAAGGGATGATAGCTAGCCCCGCCCCCCTCAGTTCCACTTCTCTGCACAGGTGCACCGTAGGAGGGAGGGACGGCCTGCCACAAACTATTTGGGGTGGAGGCGGCGGGGAGGTGGAGGAATGAAGGGGTAGTGGGCGTGTGAAAAGAAAATGACACTAATTCATTGGCAATAAAAAATGCCCTCCCTCCACCTCCTTCCCTGTTCTCCGTTCCCCAACAGTGCTGTGCTCAGCAGCTCCTCTCCCCTGCTCCCCATGGCTAATTGTCATACAAGTGAGGGAGGAAACTGCCGCTGTGCTAGCAGCCAGCCCTCCAACAAGTGTAAATATGCATCATAATAACAAACAAAAGAAGGCAAGGCCTACATGTCAAAGTGAACTTCACAGTGACTCTTCTGCTATTACCCAAATCAGGAAGACCTAATGACACATCAGTGGTTGTGAAGGGTGGATGGGTTGGGAGAAGTGGGAGAGGAAAGGGGGTCATGAGATGCACAACTCATTGCTTTGGTTTGCTTTCACAAGATGCCACCACTGTGGCGAAAAGTGAGCTCAGCACGCACACGCACACACACGCACACACACACACACACACACACACACACACACACACACACACACACACACACACACACACACACAAGGGAGAGTCCCGCTGAGGAGCTAGCCTGCCTTGTTATTTGGGTCACTAATGAAATCAAACAAATTCACCTCTAGCTGAAAGACATGATTTATTCAAATACCGGCAGCCAACCAGCATGACGACAAATTGTGTCTTGGTGAGCTGCTTTTGCTATGGGGACACAAACAGACAAAGCTCACTGGAGCTTTCACTCTTTATTCAGACGATGGATGAGGGAGAATTCCTGATTTAATTCAGAATCAATAATTTAAACAAATAGCAAACTGCTCTCGCAAAATTTCCAAACCTGCCGTTCAGCAACTCATTCTCACACTTGCTCCCATGTGAAAAACAGCACAATAATGGGGTGGGAGCATATGTCTTGTGGGAAGTGGCTGGCTTCTCATGATGGTAACAAGAATAGTACGTATCATGCGTCCTTTTCCAGTGAGCATTATGTACTGGCAGTGATTGATAGCATCTTATTGCTCTGTAGCTGCTGGGGAACCGTGGGCTTGTTTTTCAGAGTTTTGAGCTCTTTGAAGTACTGAGGGAACCGCCAAGCTAATCTAACACTGGGAGGAGCTGGAAAAGGGCTTTCAGTGGCAAGGCGGCAGTCCAATCAGACTCCAGTGAGTCCCATCACTCACTTACCTGTGACACTAGCAATCATACGATGACAAAATGGCATTTTTGTTGACTTTGAAATACGATTATATGTCACACTTTCTTTGATGTTTGTTTCTAGACCGTGCTCACTAGCAGCCCTCGGAGGTGTCAGGGTCAAAAAGTCTAAGTTCTTCTGCAGGTGAAGGGATTAGTCCCCAGTTTAGCACTACTGTTCTGCACAGATCTCTATTAGTCCTCAGTCCAGTAGTACACCACATCACACCCATTTAAGCGTGTCTTCTAGAATTGATTTTAAAATCCTTGTAATCACTTTTAAGGCCTCCTTATATCTCCGAGCTGCTCTCCCCATATGACCAAAGGTGCTGCCCGAGATCCTCAGGTAGAACTAATCCTCATCTTGTCCATGCCAAAGTCACAGCTCAAAACTAAAGGTGGCAGTGCATTTGCTGTGAGCACCCCCAGTCTTTGGACCACCCTGCCTGAGGAGAACCAGCCCCATTTTAAGTCACCTCTCAGAACACACCTGTATAAAGCCACTTTTAAGTCTTGATTCTGATGCTTTTATTTTTGTTTTTTTATTTTTGTTTTTACTTGTTTATTTAATTTTTGTTTGTTTTATTCATTTTAGTGTTTTTATATTCAGGATCGGCTCTGAACGCTTTCTTGTTTGCAATGGTGATGGACAGGTTGATGGATGAGATCAGGCAAGAGTCTCTGTGGATTATAATGTTTGTGGACGACATTGTGATCTGTAGCGAGAGTAGGTTGCAGGTGGAGGAGAGCCTGGAGAGGTGGAGGTATGCACTGGTGAGAAGAGAAATGAAAGTCAGTAGGAGCAAGATGGAATACATGTGCGTGAACGAGAGGGAGGGCAGTGGAATGGTGAGGATGCAAGGAGTAGAGGTGACGAAGGTGTATGAGTTTAAATACTTGGGGTCAACTGTACAAAGTAACAGGGAGTGCAGGAGAGAGGTGAAGAAGAGAGTGCAGACAGGGTGGAGTGGGTGGAGAAGATAGAGCAAGAGTTAAAAGGAACGTTTACAAGATGGTTGTCAGACCAGCTATGTTATATGGTCTGGAGACAGTGGCAGTGACAAAAAGACAGGAGGCGGAGCTGGAGGTGGCAGAGTTGAAGATGCTAAGATTTTCATTGGGAGTGATGAAGAAGGACAGGATTAGGAACGAGTATATTAGAGGGACAGCTCAGGTTGGATGGTTTGGAGACAAAGCAAGAGAGACAAGATTAAGATGGCTTGGACGTGTGGAAGAGAGATGCTGGGTATATTGGGAGAAGAATGCAGAATATGGAGCATCTTGTCCAAAACCACTGGGGCTATTGTCCCAAGACTTAGCCAGGATCATCGACGTACTTCGCTGATCTCAACTTGTTAAATAAATTTCAATATGTCAGTCTGTTTCGATTATACAAGCCAATCAATTTTTATCAAACTAGCTAATTTTCAAAAATTTGCAATTAGCCTATTCATGAATGCATTGAGATATCAACCTGAAATTTGAGAAACATGTTCAAAAGTTTTCACTAAGTCTACGTATTAAAGTGACCATCCATCCATCGATATCCAAACTGTTTATCCCGCTCTCAGGGTCGCAGGGATGCTGGAGCCTATCCCAGCAGCCATTGGGCGGCAGGTGTGGAGACGCCCTGGACAGGCCGCCAGGCCATCACAGAGCCGACACACACACACACACACGCATGCACACACACGCATGCACACACACGCATGCACGCACACACACTTTCACACCTAGGAACAATTTAGTACAGCTGATTCACCTGACCTACCATGCCCATTTCTGCTCTATATTTTGTATATTATATTTATTATTATATATAATATTAAGAACAACTCGAGTTTGACTTATTTATAAGTAATGGCTTATTTTATTATATTATATTTTATATATACATATACACACACACACACACACACACACACACACACACATGCCTGCATGGACACACACACACGTATGAATGCACACACATGACTGCATGGACACACACACATATACATATAAATACACATACGCTTGCAAGGACACACACACACACACACACACACACACACACACACACACTCACAATGCAAATGTTTAATCTCCAGCTTGTCAGTGCTGAGAGGTTCTATTTTTTCGGCTCAGGACCCACAATGCTTCCCACACCTTGAGTTGAGGGGATGGGGGGTGGTCTTGGATCTGTGTGGTGGGCTGTAAAATGTTTGGCCCAGTGACCACAAATCACCAACCGGGAACAGGCATGCGCCTTCAAAGGGTGGGCCTCTTTCATTGGTTTTACGACCCCACCATGAACAAGTTAGACATGGCCACTGTCCCTGCACCTGGGCCCATTATCACGCAACAAGGATGATCTCCTCTCCAGAGAGGCGAAAGACATTCAAATGTACAAGGAGAAGATTAGGTTCGATTCAATCTCCCTTTTCCCGAGCCTGAAAGAGGGGAGCCAGAAGAAAAGAAAAACCCTTGGACTTCAAAACAGGGCCCCTCCGGTCGTTTCTGTTGTGGGAGACTGAAAGGGAGAGTGGAGATAAAAAAAAAAGAAAGAGAAAACAGGGGGCATTGTGTTTCCCAAGTGTTAATTCAGAACTTATTCCACTAATGCACTTGTGAGACTCTTTTAATTGTCTGAGTTTGCATCCAAATGCCATGTTTGTGGCTTTTAATTACAAGGTTAACAAATAATTGAAGCAAGGCCAACTTAAACAGATCTAATGTGCTTTGCCCCACAGATAAGCTGCCTATCCTGGACACTGACAGATGACCACTGACCGAAGGTATTTAGTAGTTGTGTAGTTTCCATTTGCTGTGCATGGTGTGTGAACAGAAGTGACATTTATGACATTTTTTTAGAAGGTGTTTAGCTGGCGCTCGTGTCAAAACCTACGACTGCAATAAGTTTCAGTTCCCAGAAATGCATCACAAGCCACCAGAGGTAAGGGATGAGATGCATCACCAACACACGTTTCCCTGCCGCCCTAGACCTATCCTTAGGGGAAATATATAGAAGGGATGCTTTTTGGTAAAAACTGTCATCCATTTACTCCAAGCAAACACGTTTTTGTCAAGTGTTTATGAGAAATTTCTCCTGGCCACTCATCCTGCTGCCGTCCCACTTACGATAATGGAATCAGGGATTTTCTGGAAAAAAATAATAATGCTGAAACGATATATCTAAAAATCCTTTTAGCTATCTTTGCTTGCACTTATTTAATGCAACATAATACAAAGCGGTCATTTTGCATCAGTGGGAGTCTTGCTTTGTTTTCACAAAATAAACACTAGGCCGTCTCTCATTGAGCCGTGGTGAGCCCTATTATTTAATGGCTGCCCTGCAATTGAATGAGAGTGTCAGTGTGAATGTCTTTCCCTCTTCGTCTGTGGCCTGTGTGGTTTTAGCCAAGGTCCAGCCCATGAGCGCGGGCCGCCTCGCTGACAGCTTCCCCACATCGCCTGGCGACAGCACTGAAGGGACCACCCACACAGGTGGCCGGGTGGAGGGGTGGGTGTGATGGTGGGGGGAGGGTTGGGGGCCCCCATGCCTGAGACAATTCTTCATGGCTTTTTTTTTTTTTTGAGAGACTGTTTGCAGCCCGCCACATTCGTAGCCCCAACTCTTTTCTTTGGCAGCCAGCTCTGGCAGGCTGTTTTCAAAGGCCAACGGCAGGTCCCCTGAAGGACTTCCAAACAATTTCAAGGATGGATTGAGAGTTGTCAAGTGTTATTAGACAATGAAAATGTCCCCTTTTATGTTTACTTAGATTCTAACAGGTGCAAAAGTCTCGGTTATTGTTTACATGAAGGTCCATCTGAACAGGTATCTGCTTGGCTTCCTTCGACTCACTATGCAGAATGTTGAAAAGCTCCTTTAATGAGAAATGCATGCAATAGAAAATAGATAATCTAAAAAAAATCATAAAACATCTAACATTAGTTATTTGACACATTCATCTTTTTTTTGTGAAGTTTAATAGTAGAGTTTAGTTATTTATGCTCTATTATCTGATTTAAAAAATTGCTTATTTACTTAGAGCACATGCAACATCACCAGCAAACTGCATCATATACTTTAACCACATTTGAGTCTGATATTATTTATTCATGTTGTTGATTCAGCACCTCCCTTCACTACTAAGTCATCAAAAGAAAAAAAAAGATGTTTATTTGGCCTTAAATATGCTTTGTTCCCTGTTTATAATTTCCACCCTGAAGCATGTCATCTGACCATCCAGGCCAGAGAGGTTCTGCTGGGGTTTCCAGGTCCACCTATGTGGAGCTGCTCTCCCTCTAGTGGTGATGGTGACTTCTGTCCCATGCACTTGACCAGAGTTGGCACCCACTGGAAATGTTGTATTTCATCACTATCCATGATCTAGGGGAGATTGGAGGTAGTTTTTTTTTTCCTTCTCTCTCTTTCTCCCTCTGTGTTTATCCTCCCACACAAACAGCCTTGTTTTGGAAAGTGCTAGTTTGGAGTTCCTCTCTGTTGCTCCATTTCCATATTATATTGTGGCAACAGTTGTGTATTGCTATAGCTGGTGGCCTAATTGGGTTCTGAAAGCAGATTAATTAGTTCTTAGCTAATGGGCACAAACATTAAAAAACAAACTTCTTTACATTGTAACTCCGACTGGGTAGCACTGTATAAAGCAACCAAAGTAAATTATTCAGTAGGTGTTGATTCTACTGACAAAAGAGAATTTGTTTAGCAGAGGAATTACATTGAAGTATTCTGCTTATTGCGGTGCTAATTTTAACTAATTATGCTTTGAGAATATTCAAACAAAAGCAAAGAGATTTAAATGGAAAGGAAAGAGGCTCATTAGTATTATCCCTTTCATCTTTAATATCCTACTCCTTGGAATTAGAATAGAATAGATCAGAATAGAACAGAATAGAACAGAGCAGAACAGAACAAAACAGAACAGAACAGAATAGAATAGAGTAGAGCAGAATAGAGCAGAATAAAGGATGGTGCAATAGACCCCTAAATACCTAGATGCAACATCTTGCTGGACCTATGTTAGTCCACACATCCTCCAGCTACAGGGTAGGGTAGAATGGTAAAATTAGATCTTATTTTAACCTGGTGACTTGAATGCATGTGGGATATGAGGTGTCATAAAAACTCCACAGAGACCTCGCTATTAGCTTTTGCTATTATCAGGAGAACAGAACTACCATAAAACCAATTAACAAATGGAAACAACACACACTTCGTATTACCGTGTCCCAGCTTCAGAGATAATGGGCTCCTAGTAGCTTCCTTACCTGTGGAAAGGTATTCAAACATCCATGAAGTCAAGGATTTGGCTGGCCTCCAAAACCAACTAAAGAAATTAGACTCTACTTGCACGGCCTGATCAATTAAGTGTCACTGAGTATAAAATATAAGGTCAGGCTGTATTCATATCCACATTGGAAGACTAATGAATTGGGGTGGAAGCGTTCTATGGGTGACAATGTTAGTGCAGATGTACATGTAATCAATTGTAAAAGCATTTTTGGTAAACAGTATTTATTACAGCTATTTTCTGGATGATTTGTTCGTGACAACTGGCTGCCTGCTGGGATGCAGGAACTTCAGCTTATCCTCCAGTGACAATCGTCATGAGTAAATAAAGATCACAGTGTCAGCTGAAATGTGAAAAGACACATGTAGAGACAAAAAGCTGAGCCCATAGTGAGCCTATGTTGAGGACATTAAAGAAACACAATGTAGGGTTGGATCAAGCTTGATAGATCACGGGGGGAAAAAACATACTATTTTATTCTGTTGTGACAGTTGACTTCTACTGCGTGGGTTTCATGTTAACAAACTGTGCCTCTGCACCGGGGACAAAGGGTACCGTCTTCACCTTACCGCCAGACAACGCCTGTCCTCTCAGCTGTGTGAGAGAAAATGACAAATCCCGTTGTGCTTCGGCTACCAGGCGACTGACAGGTAAAATAAATCGGGTCAGCTCCCATCTTGCAATAATTCTTGAAAGTTAAACAGCCATAAAAGGCTAAAGAACTCTGACCTTCACAATCTAACCGAGCAGGAAAAGCCAATGATGTGTACAAGGCTCGCTCGACCTCGACAGATTATGATAAAATATGTCTCAGCATCGCAAAAGATAACTGTACGTCTTCTGTGACATATATGAGCCCAGTATTTCAATAACACCCCAATTTCTTCGCCACTAAAATGTTTTACTGTTAGCCATAAAGCACGCAGTGCAAGACAGGAAAGCCTGCATTGTCTGTGCACCCCTTGCACAAAGTCAGATTGCAGCCAAGCTCCTCGCATATAGTTCAGTGAAAGGATTTAGGGCCCCCACCAAAAGCCAAGTCGTTACCAAAGTTAAGTGCCATAACAATGCTGCATCAAACCTTATAAGCGTTTCCACCTAACCACCATAAAGTGGCCGGGGCTGTGATTTGTTGCCCTCTCTTGTTTTATTATTTTTGAAAAGTGTTTGAAGTTTTTGCCTTCATTCACGGATGTCTTTCACAGTTTCAGTGGGATTATCAACGCAACACGAGATATGGCATCTTTAGAAATAAACGCTTTCCCTTCCTGCTTTTCTCTTTCCACTTATACGAACTGATTCCCTCTTTGTGCTCATTAAATATTTAACGGCTAGTGTAAGCATTTGTAGGAATAGACTGGTGACCGCATAAAGAATGAGGTCCCGAGATATCGGCATATTTTGGTTTACCGAGGTTGTTCCTACTGGTATGAATCCATCAGAATCAGAATCAGCTTCATTGGCCAATTGTGCCTATGCACATGAGGGATTTTATTTTTTTATTTTTTTTATTTTGATATACTTTATTAATCCCTGTGGGGAAATTCCTCTCTGCATTTAACCCATCCTAGCTATATGGCTAGGAGCAATGGGCAGCCGCCGTGCAGCACTCGGGGACCAACTCCACTTCATCTTGTCATGCCTCGGTCAGGGACACAGACAGGAGTATTAACCCTAACATGCATGTCTTTTTGATGGTGGGGGAAACCGGAGCACCCGGAGGAAACCCACGCAGACAGCGGGGAGAACATGCAAATTCCACACAGAGGACGACCTGGGATGATTCCCAAGGTTGGACAACCCTGGGGTTCGAACCCAGGACCTTCTTGCTGTGAGGAGACAGTGCTAACCACTGGGCCACCGTGCCACTCAATTTGATGTGACTCCGGGTCAAAGCAGCTTCTAGCACTTGCAGACGTCACTCACACAAAAAGAAAAAGGAGAGAAAAGAAAAGAAAACAACAAAAAATGAAAAAACAGACGAAATAAATGGAACAACAAACAGGACATTGGAGGCAAGCATGTGTGCACAACAGGTATGTCGCTACTATACAGAGTTTTGTTATGGTTGAATAATCAACAACCTAGGCCCATATAATATACCATATATACTATATTGTCCATACACTAAACCATACACCATACCACAACTCCACAACCCATCATGCCCATATACAATACTATATACTCACACTATATTACACTATACAATCTTATATACCAAAAGCATACACTGTATATTCACCTACATCCACCTCACAACTAGTACACATTATGGGTTTGGGTGACACTCTTAACCAGAGCAATTTGCACTATCCAAGCAGGTCGGACCGGTGGGTTGAATGAAAAAAATCATAAAACATGAAAAAAACAATGAAAAAAATCTTTGCTGCAAAGCCTTTTGTCTCCCCAGTCTGTCAAACCATTACGCCCCCCTATCACATCCAACTTCCTCTTCAGTCAGGTTAGTCCTTCAGCTCTTACGGGGATGGTGCAGCTCTTTTTAAACACATCTTTGGCGAGAGGAAAGCACACAGACCCAGCTCATGTGTGTCTTTGTTGTGGCACCATCAAGGACAGAGCCTAAAAACCTACACCCCATAGGCTACTGGACCACGCCTAGGACTTGCCATATGCTCGGGATACCAAGTCAAACATGGGCATCTTTCATTTGGCACGCTTGCTTCATTAAAATGTTACACATTTGGCAGCACACATTTTAGTTCTTTCCTGACCTATTTTTCTAGCATTCATGTTGCGCAACGCCGCTTGGACTCCATGGCAGTTTGGATGCAGCGCTCCACTTAACAGCCATCCTGAAAGACCAGTCCAGTGTAGCTAAACTGGTTTATGGTTTTCGGTTTCTGCGGGGGGGGGGGGGTGTCACTCATGCCAAAAACATATACAGCCCTTGTACTTGTTTTGGTACGTGAGAGATAACAGCGAGGGCACAAAAAGGACCACCATCAGCCGTCCATAGACTTTCTGAAATTAAAGGCAAAACAAATATGCGTGCACAATGAATCCGAGAGACTGGTCCCTGTCTGTGAGAAGCACCGGGGCGCTATTGTATTAATAATGCCTTATTGTCTAGGCAGACGATCCCCTTTTATTACCCAGGGTCATTTACAATCCCATAACGTATTCAGACATTGAGAAAATAATCCTGTGATAAATTCTTTGCCGTGCCCTTCACAGTTGTCATAGCAAGACCATAAACAGCATTTATAACAATCTAGCCTGGAGGGGGGGTGCAGGGGGGACGGCGCCCCGATGCTCTGCTTAGCATGCAGAAAAGATTAAGATTGGATAGGTCTGCTTAGGCCTCTGGTCCATCCGTAACAGAGCCATGCTAAATGTACCATCGCAAGCGCCTTTAGATTTATTCCCACTGGAGACGGCGTGCCGAGTTTTAGCAGCGGCGTGAGGAAAGAAGATGTTTTCAGCTGTAAAATGCGGGAAACTGCCTCTTCCAACTGCTTTTCTGATTTAGAGAAATGTTCCCCAAGTGGCTAACCCTCGTGATGCTCGTCTCAGTGTAAGTCTCTCATATGTCGTTATACGCTCGCTGTTCGGTCAACATCATGTAACACATAGAATTATCCTGCAAGAAAAAAAATATACATGATTTGTCAGTAGTGTTTTTCAGCTTCTTGTACATCGAATAAACCATTAAGGGAAGTTGATTTTGCCTGGAGTCAAAGTGATCCCCCCCACCACACACACACGCACACACACACACTCCTCCAAGCAGCCACTGATTCTGCCTATAGTGCTTCAAGTTAGCATAGTGAAGAAGAAAACAAAAATAAACACAAGCCCCACTTCTTACACATGGCCCCCGCATCTCATCAGATGCCGCGGTGATCATGTTTAGCCAGTGCTGCTCACGCTAAACACTACCCGAGGACTCTTTGCAGGTATGTGATTAATCATAATTAAGCCGGGTGTGACAATGCCACAGAGACAGAAATGGCAACTCTCCCTCACTTACACCAATTCCCATCCCCCACCTCCCCCATTGTAACACCTCCCCCATTGTTCTCCCTTTAGCCTGACTACTAGAAGAAGAAGAAGAAGAAGAAAAAAAAGATGACTGTACCCTGGTGGAATGAAAGCATTGGCTAAGTGTTTCACTGGGGCTGCACACTGCCAACTAATGAAGCCGTGAGAGGAGCCTTTAGACGACTTAAGATCAGGGGACATCTCCGCTCACTGCAAAAAGTACTGGGCGCCCCTCGATGCAACCCTGACAATACAGAAGTAGTCGAAGTCTACAGTTGTTACTTTACAGGACTATGTATGTTTTGCATGCGTCACTCCTTTCAGTGTAAATCATATTTGCTTGCTCCTGTTTCAAAATACTAAGTCAGTAAACCGTGCCGGATTCTCGAGGAGGCCAAATCCTGTTTTCAAACTCAGGTGTCATGTGCAATGTGGTGAATTGATATGCTGCAAATGTTTGTGACACAAAACATGCTTTTGCAAAAGCATAGACCTTTACTTGAAAAAGAGAAAGATTTTCTTTTTTCATTTCGCCCCCTTTTGAAGCTAACGTTTTTTCTACCAACATTATTTGTTCCAGCATAGCCAAGCACCCAGCCATTGTGTGCGGAGTTCTTTATCGAGGATTTGACCCACTGTGAGAAGCGGCCAAACGGCCTGGGGTGGTGACAGGTGGCCCTGTGCCGTCTCTCCCCTCTGGGCCTATCCACATCAATGGCATGGAGTCTCTCAGGGCTAAGTACCATTTCATTTATTCAACATGCCATATTTATCTTCCTGCGGCTGATTAATAGAGTACACAGTTTGAGCTAATTTGATGTTCAGCTTTGTAGCTGGGCCTCCTGACTGTCAGAGGGGGGGAAAAAGACGCCTCTCAGGATCTCCCAACTGCCAGAGCCATGACCAATCTGTGACTGCACCACAGCACCCCCTGTTGGAGCATTACCACAGGACCCCCCCCCTTACCAATTTTGTGTCTATAGCTATTAAATAGCTTGATGTAATGTGAGCCTTGTGTCATCTTGCGTTTCATCATTCACTTTAAAAGCGCTAGAATCGCCAGAATTGGCGTTGGAGAGTTTATACCTAACAAAATATACATCGCAAATTGAAATTAATCAAAAAAACATTTTCTCCTAACTTTCAAAGAAGCCCCCCCGTCCCCACAGAGCTCTTTCTGTTTGCTCTACTATACAGCTTCCTTCATCTGCGGAACAGCTCGGCTTAATGTCTGGTGACTGCTTTGTAAAGAAAACAAAGGACAAAAAAGCAATTAAATCAGCTAATAAAAGCCCAAGTACCATAACATGCTACATTAAATACCTATTGGGCACCATAAATTACACCAAGCAGCTACTCAAGCAGTTTGTTTCATTGAGCTTGTTTATTGAAGGAAAACTTGGCGAGTTAACTGTACTCTGTTAAGCAGCGCTCATACAGCAGTTTGCCTTTTATGGGGTGCAGAAGTCGGGCGGTGACGATGTTTACAGAAAAACACAAGCAGTTACTTTCAATAAGTGATCACAGGGCTGTGTTTACTTGCCATTTTTTCCGGGGCTTTGCAGTCTTTCGCGAGCAGTTTGTCTCCCCCTTGTCTTCAGATTAGGGATCTTGTGATTCAAAGAGTCGATGCTCACGGGAATATGGGGGAGGGGATGGGGTGGGGTGGGGGGGAGGTTGATACGCGACTTTATGTTGTTGATAGGAAAGGTGTTTATATTTGTGTGGGGTCCCGGTGGAGAAGCGAGGAGCAGCGATCTATTGTTTTCCTTTGTCATAATGCTTCCTAACACCTCCCCATGGGAGCCATAGACTCAGCAGACTATGGAAGGACAAATAGAGTGTATGGCGGGTCTTTAAATCCTATTAATCTTCATTGTCACAGGCACTCTTTATCTTAAACTGTGTACACACACACACACATGTGAGCACACACACACATATACACACACACAACACACACACACAAATGTATGTCACACTTGCAGTCACCAAAAAAAAAGTTAGTGCGCTAACACACACACACACACACATGCAAATACAAACACGACTTGCATAACTGTAGTTATAGACACATTTATTAGTTAACACAACCCAAGTTAATACAACACAATAAGTACGTTTAAAAGTCGAAATCTTTGTATTTGTGTCAAAATGCATAATTTTGCTGCCTTAGTGAGCGATAACCTTCCAACAGACCCATGAGCACATTAACACAATACACAATCGTCATACAAATTCAACACAATTTAAATGCAAACTTGGATCACAACAGCATCTATCTATCTAAGTATCTATCTATCTATCTATCTATCTATCTATCTATCTATCTATCTATCTATCTATCTATCTATCTATCTATCTATCTATCTATCTATCTATCTACCTAACTACCTGTCTGCCTGTCTGCCTGTCTGTCTGTCTGTCTGTCTGTCTATCTAGCTATCGGTTCTAAGCATTTACCCTGCTCAAGGTTCTTTGTGCAAGATGCTGAGTACGTTCGTCTGGGAAGATGTTTACTGGGTTTGGTAGGACACCCTGCACTCTGGCCTTCCCTGTGGAGGAAGGTAAACAAAATATCACAATACTCTACCTAATAGGGTCTGATACAGTCTCCCATTGTTAGTACTATTTGCTCTGTTTGGATGTAAATCATCCATGTCTGGTATATGCAGCATAACGCTGCAAACACTAGTAGTTGGCCTATATGGTAAACAGCCAAAATTGTGTTTGATTTCATAAATAATTTGGGCCACCTGGGACCCAGATTGTTGTGGGCTTGAAGATGTTGTTTACCATTGCCACATGTTAAAGGGACAGGCATTGGTGTTCAGACACAATAGGGCCCCCTCTTTGTGTTTGCTGAGACTCGGGATTTCACCCAGGGCTCCAGCAGTTGGCACGGAAACCACGTCGCGGGCCTGGGCAGGGGGAGACTCACAGAATCCCCCCCCCCCCCCCCGTGGGCATCCAGGGGGTCCCAGCTGAAAGCTCGACATCCAAACAGCGTGCCTCTCTCCCAAGCTTAATGAGACACGCTGCCTCTAAATGCCTGGCTTCAAACAAAAAGGGGAGGGGGACTTATTAATTCTGCAAATTTGTCTAATAGGCATTCAGTCCCACCTGTTCTTACCCATAACGTAGCTACCTGAAATGTACAAGTGTAACAGATTGAGAAAGTGACTCCTAGCATCACTGACATACATCGCTTGATGCTGCAGGTGCCGGTTTGCTGCAAAGACACTTTAGCTGGCCGGGTAATTAACTTGAGGCGTCAGCCAAATAATGGTACATTTTGATTGTGACTGCTTACTTTGTCAAGAGCCCAGCCATTGTTGAGGTTTTCTCTTGTATTGAAAGAAGCAGTCACGTCATGTTTCTGCTCTGACTCTGGTCTCATTGTAATGGATTCAGTTGTAGTATTAATGTTCTTCCTCCTGCTTCCCCGGTGGTAGAATGACCTCCCCACCCTGCACAGGACCCTTCTGTCTAATCTAAAAGCTCATCTCTTCAAGAAATACCTCACCCCCCCCCCATTTTCTCCCCTCAAAACCCACTTTCCTCCCTCATCTCCTACCTCAAACTGCACCTCATCATGCTCCTTTCTTGTTTTTCATCCCAAAGAAAAGAATCCAGCTTTTCTCTGTGGCGTTTCCTTCTTAACCAAGAGCTTTGTTATCGTTAGTGATCGTTATAGGAATACAGGAAGATTTTATGGCTCTGACCCTTTACACTCATTACTATTGGTGGCATGTAAATGCAGGTGGATCTCAGCACTCAAGGATATTCTATTGCTGCTCTCATTGCAAGTCATAACGGCACTGGCTGAATGTGAAACATGCAAACAGCAGATTTCCAGTAAATTGGAACAAAAGTCCATCTGGGAGCACGAGGAGAGATAACGTAAGAATGCCGTAAAGAAAAGAAAAAAAACACCCAGAGAAGTGCACGCTTAAGACTGACTGGAGAACTGTACTCAAGTAATGGGTACTCTCTCTCGCTCTCTCTCTCTCAGTACACCAACACACCAGTGCCACAGAACCAGCATGGTGCCAATTAGCATGTAGCATGCAAACATATGCCCTCCTGTAGTTTCTGATTAAAGTGCATATTGATGGCATAAATTATCTCCCAGTACAAAAGATAGCTGGGCATCTATATGTAAATGTTTAATTAACCCGTGGCTAAATCGCTGCACTGGTCCAGAGTGGAGGTATTAATCAGATGATGGCACCCATAACAGAGGTCCACACTGCCAAATTAGATGTCTCTCTCACCGTCACAGATTCATCAGCAGAGGTTCCCGGTGTTGGCCTAATTTACTAAAGTGCTGTTTGTTCTCAGTGATAAAGCCAATGGTACATTCCTCTAAAGTGGACCAAATGTGCCTAATGGTTCTTAAACATGTTTCCGCCTCCACCCACCCAGTCTCACACACACACACACAAACACACACACAAATTCACAAAGTATCTCACATCGCTTCCTATTTATCTATCTGTATGTTTATCTGCGCATCAATTCACTTAGCCCAACACTATTAAATTATCTTTCTCATCAGTTCAAAAAAAAAAATTTTTTCTTCTATAAAACAATATAATATATTTTAACCCATCAAACCTGTCTTTAAATCTCACCAAAAGTAAATACTGCTTTCATGGTTCGTCAAATGTAACTAACGTCACACATCTAATTGCAGCTTTAAATATTTGACATAACTTTGTTGAACGGCAAATACCCTATTGAGACTTCATTCACAAAGCAATGCACATGAATATTTAATCAGCAGTAATATCAAGTCCTTCGCCATGTGTGCATGTTTTTCAGCGTTCAGAACCAGGAAACATTAAAGCTCAGCCCCGTGCCATTCCCAGTTTGTTCATTGCAGAGGTGTGATCAGAGAGACAGCGCAGAGAGCAGACACCTAGCAACACCCGTCTCCTCGGAGACAAGAGGATATATTTAATGTTGTGTTGTAAAGGGGGAAAAGGGTGTTTCGTGGCGACAACCAGTAAACCCACCTTAAACCATCTTACTGTTGAATCTCGATGTTTTTATTTGAAGGTTTGGCTCGAGCATAAAGTATTTGTAAGTTTGTTTAAATGTGCAGGAGAGACACATTTCAGTATACAGTCTAGTGTCCATACGTTTCGTAATTTACATATGCACAACATGTGTATATTTTGCTTTGTTTGGGCAAAATGTGATCTCAAAATTCAATGTATTGTGTCTTTCGGTGTCCCTTTCAAGATTCACGAACTTTATTGTCGTCGTGCCAAGCACAAGAAACTGCAGTTGTGTCAACCTCAAAATGGTGCTCACATAGAAGAGACAAGAAATATAATGAAAGCCACTTTAATTTGACGTTGTATTCTTACAACAAGTTGTATTCTTACAATGAAATGTGTTCTCTGCATTTAACCCATCCTATTGTATAGGAGTAGTGGGCAGCTGCAGCGCTCGGGGACCAGCTCCACTTCTTCTTGCCATTGCCTTGCTCAGGGGCACAGACAAGAAAGAGTATTAACCCTAACATAAAATATCGGCAATAAAAAGTACAGAGTCTAAACAATATAAGTGCAAAATAGAAGCAGTATATAAGGTATAAAATACAATAGTTAATGATAAAATACAACTTACGAGGTGCAAAAACATCATCAGCATAAAAATGCAGTAAAGGTGCGGTGGACATACGTATATGAAGTGGCTTAAAGTGACATGTGAGTAAATATATGCAAACATTGCACGTGCCCAGTGGTGGCAGCAGGTCCGTCTCGTTGGACGGAGGAGGTGTCTGAGTTCATTGGTGTCACAGCTTTTGGAAAGAAGCTGTATCTGAGGCCCGGTTGTGTTTCGGTATGTACTGTAAAATTCTGCCAGTTGTCAATGTCTTTGCAGGAACATGACCAAGAAGAAAAAGAAAACCCTGCGTTCTTCGGATCCAAAGCAAAGAGCTATTCTTGGTGAAAACTCTGACTGTTACACAAATGTGTAAAGATGAAGCTCGTTGTAGTGTCTCGTGTGCAGTAATTTTGACGTACATCTTGCCAGAGCGTCGTGGAGATTGACAGTCAAAAGGAGGTAATACACTGCAGAATATAATCTCGCACCCTACTCGGAGGAGTTATAGGATCAACTGGAGGACAGCTGTCTGTCAGAGGACCTGAGCCCTGAAGAGACGTTTCCCAGTGACTGGCAAGCAACTCATTATTCACTCACTGTCTCTACCAAGACAGGGAGAATGACAGATGTGGAAGGAGGAAAAATGAGAGAGAGAGAGAGAGAGAGAGAGAGAGAGAGAGAGAGAGAGAGAGAGAGAGAGAGAGAGAGAGAGAGAGAGAGAGAGAGAGAGAGAGAGAGAGAGAGAGAGAGAGAGAGAGGGGGGGAGTAAGAGAGATACAGAGAGACAGGGGGAAAGATCCTGCTTCCTCCCGCTCCCACTCAACGCTGTCTCTGTTCTTCCCCAGCTATTGCTTTCGACTCCTTTAGCTCACATCCGACCCAGATGGGAGGGAAACTGGGGACACGTGGTCCCCCGCGCCTCCCTCGCCATAGGAAAGTGACAGCCTGTCTAATTGGGATTAATCAACTGGCAGCTCCAGTTGAGTGGCATCGTCAGGATCTGAAGAGAAATGGCATTGACCCAAAGAGATAGGTATATACTGCCCGCGGCCAAGGCTTGTACCGATTCATCTTCCTCAGCATAACATATTCCAAGCCGCACGAGAAGCCTCTTTAGGATTCTTGGGTCAAGAACAAAAAAGGGAGAGAAAGAAAAGAAACTCAACTAATCAAAACAGAAAGAAAAAAGCCAGAAGAAAAGAGCAGCACTTGACAATTTTTTTTCCCACTGAACATGAAGAAAATGGAAGAAGAAGAGAAAAAAAAAGAGAGCTGCTACTGCTCTCGGAAGAGTGCACTACATTATTCTTTTTTATTCTTTCACTTACAGCTATTGCTTTGAATTACAGAGGGAATCTTTTGCTAAGAGTCAGGCGGAGAAATCAAAAATTCATCTGAAAGACTTGCAGGAGAGGGTGAGGAGCATGTGTTTTGTGCTGGAACCAACATTTGCAAAAGTTCCAGCTCCTTAAGCAATTATTAGCGGTGATAGTTTGACATGTTCAAGAGTTGTCAACAACTGGCTTTAAACAAAGTACAAAGCAGAAATAAACACTGCTCGGGGCGAAATTAACTTGGGGGACGTGCAGGGTCTATAAATTATACATGCGGTTCTCTATTATGGTGGAGCGTGGCATGTTATCAAGAGGCGTGTGCTCCTACTACCCGTCTCCACCACTAACAGCACATCTATATGGAAAGCAGCTGTGTGGAGGTTGCACTGCGAGGAGGCTGTGGCGTTCTGCTGCACCAGCTGATTGCATCATTACCAATGACACGTAATGAAGAGACCCTCTCTCCCCCGGGGGGGCATTGTCAACTTGTTTTTCCCCCATTCCTATTTTTATTCTGACTCGATTAACTCTCCCTCATCCCTAAATTAATTCCATCCTCACTGCTCCTTGGTCCTACCCTGGCTAATTAGCAAAGTGCTTAAGACATAAAAGCAAAAGTTTTATCTCTTTAATCTCATATTCCCTTGTAGTTCTTGGAAAGGAAAATGGCGCCCGCTCTTTTTTCCCCCCTCTCCCTTTCCTTTCCTTTTTTTTTCTTTTCTCCATACGGCATAGTGTTTTACAATGCAAATGGCACTTGAAAGCTATCCGGGCGTGGCACACTGTAGATAGGTTTGCCCAAGTTTGTCAGGAGACACTCGGCGCGCACACAGCCGCTGAGGCGGAGGGGTCATCTGTAAGAGGCTGTGTTGTTCGGTGATCAGCGGCACTTTAATCCAGACAGCTCCTCTGCGTTGCATGTTAACAAGGCCCAGATGAGGGGCAGGTTAATGTATGCAATAGCAAGGCACGGTGGAACAATTCAAGATCACTGTGTGCACCAAATGCATCCCGGAACAGGAATATTAATAGCCGAAATAAAACCGTCTGCCAGGCGTAGTCTGCCATCTTTTTTCACCTGCAGTCCCGATTAATTCTGAGCAGTGATGATTCAAAATCAGAATGACATTATTTCACTGCACTGCACCCTAATTTTGTATATAACCATATTCTGTCGGCTGCGCCCCCGAGTGTCTCCAGTGCCGTGCATCAGCCTTCACTCTTCATAATCCATAGGCATTACACTCTGATCAGAATGCACACAGCTGATTGATTCAGATGTATATTAGATTAAGGGAAATGGAGCTAGATTTAGAGTAATGGAGTCTGCTGGGCATGCAGCGGCAGACCTTGTACGCTTCGCAAACGGATGATCGGCACCTTCACAGGCCATACATCCAGGCCTGACGTTCCATTAGTCCCAGTGCTGTGAAATAATATTTGAAGTTGGATGGATGTACGTGTCTGTTCTGTGAGGATTTTTTTTTCTTCTTTTTCTGAATATGCACGCTGGTGTTCATCACCCCACTGTCAGGAGCAGCAGTCTCCTTGCCTCTGGGCGATGGCGGCGGGTTTTGCATCCTGTTATCAACTACCGTCAGTTGTTCTGGTTCAGAAGATGATGGTGTGGATCGGCTGCAGGAAGTGACTTTAAATGTGAGCTCTAATCACCGGATTGACTGGACCCAACTGATTTTAATGACGAGAACACGCGACAGAATTAAACATTTCGTTTTATTTTTGTCTAAAAGCACTCAGTTTGCAACAGGATACAGAGGACAGGAGTGTTGCATGAAAAAAGGAAATGTCTACCATTGGCGAAAAAAAATACAACGGCTCTTTCTAAAAAAAAAAAGAGACTAAAGTCAAAGAAATTACTTTCCTCCCAAGGATTCCCTGTAACTTCCCTGAGAAAATGCTTGTGCAGAATCTTTATCTACACTTTAGAGATGTAGGCTCTGACACTTTCTAGTCCATTTTCAGGACCAGGAGTGTGGTAAGGGTTCCTTAAGCTTTCTGCAAAAAAAACAAACAAAACAACAACAAAATAAGCAAACAGATAAACACACAAAAGTGAATAAACGGTCACCAGGGACCATTGTTGCTTTTCTTCATACAACGCGCTATTTAAAAAGCGGTCGTAATTTCAGCTATCCTTTTGTGTTTATCAAAATGAATAATTATGATGAAACCGCATCCCTCCTTTGAGCCAAGGATCCTTCTGACATTAATATTCAGATGATCAGCAGCCCATGAGTAAACAGAAAGCGCTGGTCTTAGCATATTTAAAATGGAGCCATTTTAGCTGGTGGGCTATTAAGTTATCTCCCTGTTATTTATCTCCTCTCCTTGTTATTAACACTGGCCGCAATATTATTCTAATTATATCAGGCCCAATCAGCAGTATTGCATGTCTGGACTCATTTCCATTAGTCAGAGCTTTGTCTTTCACACTGTGATACTAATTCAATGAGACATCAAACATTTAAATGGACCCTAGCTGCGGAGGTCAGGAATTTGTTCCCCCTCCTCTGTTGTAATTGTGTTTGTCCTCTAGCGGATGACTAATTTGACTAAGGTGTCTGTCCCAGCTCAGATGAATTGTATGCTAATATGTTAGTTTGCCCTCTAATATCAATATATGTTTTGTCCTGCGCTGGATATATTGGACTGGGCTAGAAACTTCTGCTGTCAGGCTGAGCCAGCTTTGCAGATCAAGTGAATGCTTTGTCACGAAAACCCACCAAAAAAATCATATATAGCTATAAACAAGAGATGGCAAACATAACACACTTCCAGATATGATGCCAGTGCTTGTGTGTGTGTGTGTGTGTTTGTGAGTAATATATGTATGTGTACTTGCATACTTTTTGACCTGTGTATACTATACACATGTGTGTTGTATAATGAAAGAGGTTTCAGTAGATCAGCATTCAGTGTGTTGCACATCGGAACGATCCTCCGTCTTGACCTCTTCAACAGCAGTCTTCCTCCTGAACAGCGGGATTGTGGGTATTCCACAGATACTGATTGTTACAACTGTAGTTTCAGACTGGGCCCAAACACTCTTCCTAGGGTTGCCATATTTGTTTAAAATATGCATGTATTAGTATGAGGTTTTGAGATTGGGGTCGGTTATCTGGGTGTGTGTGTTGTTTTTTTTTTAAAGGTAAGGGTCTCGTAGCATACACTAAATGCCCACAATATTAAAAGCTCTTAATGTCTTAATTTTCTTCTTTTTTTAAAAAATTTGTCTCCTCCCCTTTATCTATGTCAACCCCTCAGTTTTTAAAGTGAATTTAACAGGTGTAAATTAAAGATATGTTTTAACGGGACAGAGTTGGTCAGTCCACATATTGAGGAGAGCAGGCGGTCCTAATGACCAGAGGTGGAAAAAGTACAAAAATATTGTACTGAAGTAAAAGTACCAATACTTTGATGAAATATTACTCAAGTAGAAGTAAAAGTACTCATCTGAAAATGTACTCAAGTAAAAGTAAAAAGTAGTTCATTTGAAATGTACTTTAAGTAAAAGTTACATAGTTACTTTCTTTGTGTGGGGTGTGAGGGTAGTAAAAATAGGACAAGGGGTCAGAAATCCATAACTATTTTGTTTTTAATTAAAGAACAAGTGTAACAAATGTAAGCGCAATAACAACAGCTTCACAACAACTGAACTTCTTGTTCAGTTTAAGTAGCATCTTAAAGTTAGTTGAGCTCATCCATTTAGTGGTACAACATTAAACATGCTTACTCTCACGTTTTCTCTCTCTCTCTCTCTCTCACACGCACACACTCTCCCTCTCTCTCCCTCTCACCCTCTCTCTCACACACACAGGTAAAAAGTACAAAGTAATGCCCACATGATGACGCTCATAAGTGTTGCTACAAAGTCAAACTGACATAAAGGAGCAGCAATATTCCAGAGGAGACAAGCTTGTGTGTGTGCGTGCGTGTGTGTGTGTGTGTGTGTGTGTTAACCGTCAGAGGATGAGAATGTGTTAATGCCATCTCCAGAGCTGCAAGAGCGCTATAGAGGGCATGTGTGTGTGTAAGTGCGATAACAACAAAGAATACCTACACAAATGTAAGTGTAATTACAACAACGTACATGTCAACACCAACAGCAACAGCTGTTATACTGCAAATCAAGGCCGCTAGTTTTGTGACACCCTGAATCACCTGTAACCTAGTCTACAAACTTCTTGTTCAGTTTAAGCAGCTGCTGATTTTCAAAGTTAATTGAGCTCATCCATTTAGTGGTAAAAACATTAAACAGGCTTGTGCACGCCTACTTTCTCTCTCTGTCTCTCTCTCTCAGAGAGGTACAAACTACAAAGTAATGTCCACATGATGACGCTCACAAGTGTTACAAAATTAAAGGAACTAACATAAAAGAGCAGCAATATTCCAGAGAGGAATATTGCAAATAAAGGCCACTAGTTTTGTGACACCCTAAATCACCTATAACCTAGTCTACAAGCTTCTTGTTCAGTTTAAGCAGCAGCTGATTTTCAAAGTTAGTTGAGCTCATCCTTGCTCGCTTTGCAGTGAACAGTAATCCAGCACGACTGAAAAGCCGCTCGCAGGCAGCTGAAGCAGGCAGGCCAGTGTTGAGTTTCAGAGAGAGTTTTTTTTAATTTGGAAAGGAGTTTAGCAGATCCATATCGTTTGGGATACAGGCTAGGTACCCTTCCAACTCCCCTGTACCTTCTGACCTTCTGGACTTCATTGAGGAGAAGAAATCATCTTCATCTGAGGAATGTTGTCCAACTTGCTCCACTTCCACCTCTGCCATCTGGTCAAGGTGTTGTCTGACATAAGCCAGACCTGTCGAGTGACAAACAACACATTTCTGACAATTAAGACTTGATTAATTTACCAAGAGTGCACCATAATGCATAATGCCTTATAGCACTGACCACATTGTATTGAGTATAAAACAAAGTAGATCTCCAATAAACTGTTGAAAAGCAGTTTATTATAAGATGCAATCATACCTGTTTCTATGACATCAGGCCTCTCTGTCCAGGTGGTCTTGAACTTCGGTAGAAGTATTGCTGCTGCAATCAGTTCTGGGTCCATCATCATCTCACCAAAACGCTTTTGGACACCATCCTGAATGGCTTTGATGAGTGGTAGACACATCTTGGATGAGGTCTCCTGCCTTTTGAGTTTTGCTTGTAGCTGACATATCACTGGAAGAAGCCACCCTAAGTGTGTGTTGGTCTCTGACTGAAGTATGTTCAAGGCCTTTACCAGAGGTTTCATCGCCGAGCAGTAATCAGTCAGGAAAGCAATTTCTGCTTGAGTCAGCCTGGCATAAATAGAATACAAACAATTGTTAGGAAATCAAGCAGGAAAAGTTAAGTTTCAAGTATGTAAACACACACTCACACTTTCATACTGTTGAAATGCAAATCAAAACTTACGTTTTCAATTTGAATTCTTCACAAATATTCCTGATTGCCTCCTCCCCTTTCTCTTGTATGATCCGTATGATTCTCTCCACAGCCATGAATGTTGAATTCCACCGCGTTTGATTTGGTCGGATGAGCTGGAGTCGGCAATGATCTTCCACAACTTCTGCTGCCATGTATGAACGACCTGTATTGTTCCACATGGCTTGACATTTCCCAAAGGCTGCACGTGATAGTCTGTTGTATGTGTCCATCTTCTTTTCTGCTATCTCAGCATCTGTTGTGGCAACTAAGTTGAGAAGATGGCATGCACACCTTTGGTGTGTAGGAAGTTGGTACTCCAGGCCATTATCTTGCTCCAGGATGCTGAATGTGTCCAGGTAGTTGGCTGTGGGCTCATCATCAATTGAATCTCTGTCCGACTCAGCATCTGATTCTGCATCCTCAGACTGGCTCTGTTCTCCGAAGACACTAAAAGCTTTAACGAAGTTTGAGCCACTATCTGTTGTGGTTCTCACCACTGTGCCCCTAATTCTATACTGACAGTGTATGTCGTCAAGTGCCCCTGCAAGGACATCAAAGGTGTGGGACCCTCTTAACCTCTTACATGCAAGCGCAGCTGATCTCCTCTCAAAGGTTTCTTCATCCACCCAATGACCCGTCACCCCAATAAAACTTTGCTGGTGTGCAGTCCAACAATCTGTAGTGGTGGCAACGTAGCTCACTTTACTGAGATGGGACATGACATTCTTCTTCATCTGAATGGCAGATGCCTCTAATCTTGTCCAGACAGTGGGCCTGGAAATGACCTTGCATTGTGGATTTAGCGTTGTCAAAAGTTCTTTGAACGCAGGTTGTTCAACCAAACTAAATGTATGAAGGCCCTCACATATTAGCCTAATGATGATCTTGTCGATCTTGCCTTGTGGCACACGGCGGTTGCCTCCCACTGTCATGGCACCTTTCATATTTGTTTGCTTGCTTGGACTTGGTGGATTTGCTTGGTGAGTTCGCTTCCCTGGCTTTGCTCGGCTAAAAGCCAACTGTTTCGATGGATGTTTCCTCTGTGAAAAAAAAGAAAAGGGTATTATCAGTAGAGGAATCAATGTGGTGCTTATTAAACACACTGAAATTAAAACTTTGATAAATAAAAGTTTTCTATTTCTTTAGTCATCACATTTTGTCTATTACATTGTATTAAGCACAATATGCCACAATCCAGAGGGCATTACAATGCTGCACCCTTCCCAACAAAATCAATGATTTGGATTTGAATGCTAAAATTGAGATTTCAAATCAACATCAAAAGCCAATGTGTTTCTATAGCCTACCAGTATTATGATACAGAGGAAGGAGACATATCAATGCATGTGTAATCATCATAGCTGCTTGCATGCACACAGAGCAACAATCGCCTACTAGTGATCTAATCCCTTGTCGTCGATATGAAGGAGTCAAAACAATCTTTTCTGGGTCTGCCTAGTAGGCGGGGAGCTACGAGGCCTTACCGTGCAGTCGTGCACCCTCCTTACAATCGAACGAAACCAACTTTTTTTGAAAGGTCTGACCATGCTGAACATGTTAACAAATGTTAACATTGAACATTTTGGGTTGCACGTCATGTTTCAGGTACTCATTGCATTTCAATGTATTTCCCTCCATTGGCTCTCCATGAGCAAGAGGAAGGTGTGACATCTGTCTCTGCATGTTTAATCACATCTAGAGGACACAAGCTTTTGGAAAATGTATGGTTTCAGTGGTATTATTGGCTTTCCATAATAGTAGAGACCAAAATTTAAAGTCTTTCTACTTGATTTGCCTTGTAAATCGAGTAGAAAGACTTTACATTTTGGCCTTTATTATTTAGAGAAAGCCAATAATACCACTAAAACCATACATTTATCACTAGATGTGATTAAACTTGCAAAGACAGATGTCACACTTTCCCCTTGCTCATGGAGAGTCATGTTCCTGTAATTGTAATGCATTTCCAATGGAGGGAAATACATTGAAATGCATTGAGTACCTGAAACATGGAATGCAACCCAAAATGTTCAATGTTAACATTTGTTAACATGTTCAGCATGGTCAGACGTTTTAAAAAAAAGTTGGTTTCGTTCGATTGTAAGGAGGGTGCACGGTAAGGCCCCTTAGCTCCCCGCCTATAGTGGAGGAGCGCTGAGTGCCCTGTAATGTTGGTTAGCCAAAGTGCCTCACACTACAACCCTCTCTGTTAACACAGTTGATACATTTGATTTGACTGTAAATTCAAAGACACAATCAAATTGAAACCCGTGGCAATTTCGACGGGGTAACACCGACTATTCATAGCAGCTAAATTTAACCAAGACTAATTTCCCCGAGTCCACTCAAGACTACTAGCAACTAACAGCTAGCCTTTACACACTCAAGTACCAGGGGCTAGCTGTTATGCAAATTTAGCCAGTGTCCTAAAGACTTAAACAGACTGCAAATATACATTACGCATTTTGTATCTGTTTGAAGTACGATAAACATGCGGATTGTCGGCTGGAGTGAGTTCATTTGGTACTTAATGATGTGTCACGTTTGATTATGTTAGCATAGCAGCTAATTAGAATGTGCTGGCTAGCTGTGGGTTTCTTCTACTGTCAATGGTTGCAGGTGCTAGCATAAAAATGCCCACGAAATGGGGTGAGCCTGGGTTGGCTATATTAAATAAAACTACTAATGAGACTGCAGAAATACTTACCAAAACATGCTTCTGCAGATTTGAAGTGGAGTTGTTGAAAGCAGACAGGTACTTCACTGCTGGGAGGCACATCTTGCACTGCATGATGATGCTGTTGCCTTTCCTACGCTTGAACAAAAAGAAATCTTCCAAATGTGGCCAAGGATTTTTTTCTGCATCTAGTTCTACAGACTTCGATGTTTCAGCTTGAGCTTCATCTATTATTTCTAGGTCCGGGTCTTCAGGACCGCGACCGCTGGCCGTGCCTGCTTTGTTGACCTCCATTCTAGCACTAGAAACTAAAAACTTCGCGCCCACTAACCTAGCTTGTCCGCGCGCGCCCTCTATGTTCACGCGCCAGTGCTAATCACATCATCATTTGTCACTGTTGGTTCTGGCCATTGGTTTACTGTCTATGGTTCTGGCGCATATTTTTCCCCTGTAGGTTGAATTGTTATTTTTACTCAGTAACGGATAGGATTTATAAAGTAACTAAGTACAATACTTGAGTCAAAACGTACTCAAGTAAAATACAAAATACCGATTTTAAATTGTACTTAAAAAATACAAAATACACAAAAAAAGTATTCAATACAGTAACGTGAGTAAATGTATTTCGTTACTTTCCACCTCTGCTAATGACTTGTAATTTCTACCAGTATTTCACCAATTAGTGCATCCAGATATGTCTGTCTTAACTTGTTTACAAGGAAAAGAGGTAGTATGAGGCATGCAAATGGGCGGGGGAGTGCATGTGTGTGTGTGTGTGTGTGTGTGTGTGTGTGTGTGTGTGTGTGTGTCGGGGCAAAGAGTTGAGTGTTGGTAATAGGATCTAATTTATCAGTTAAACTAGTGGGCAACCTCTGGGCGTCCCAGTCCCTTCATCACCTTTGCAGCTGCTCTGTTTAATTGTCGGAGCCAAGAGTAAATGAAAATCAACTGGCCTAATAATGAATGGAGGCCATTACTCTCTCCAGCCCCACTGCTTACCAAGCTCCCGGACAGATTAAAGGTGGGGGTGAACCTGCTCTAAGACACAAACACACACACACACACACACACACACACACACACACACACACACACACACACACACACACACACACACACACACAAACTAACCATACATGCACATACATGCATGTGCACTCAAGAGGCACATATGCATATGCATACATATGCAATGCACATACACGTTCAGAAACCAAACCCCACAACCATACCCATGAACACACAAACACATACACACACACATGCAGAAGCACATGCATGCATGCAAGTACACACACACACACACACACACACACACACACACACACACCTCAAAAGTCAAATGCACAAGCATGCATATGCATGTGCCTCTGTATAAACGTGCAAAGGCATGGCAAAATATACACACATCAACAGTTTGTAAACATGCACATGTGGAGACCAACATGCATGTGTGTATGACAGGTGGGTGGCATGGCTCAGATGTAGAGCGGGTCGGCTAATAATTGGAAGGTCGCTGGTTCGATCCCCGGCTCCTCCAGAGAGCATGTCAAAGTGCCTTTGAGCTAGGTACCGAACCCCTAACTGCTCCTGATGAGCAGGTTGGCGCCTTGCATGGCAGCCTCCACCATCAGTGTACGAACGTGTGTGTGAATGGCTGAATGTGAGGTATGCACTGTAAAGCACTTTGAGTGGTCAGTAGACTAGAAAAGTGTTATATAAATGCAGTCCATTTACCATCTATACACTCGTTCACACTCACACATACTACACATACATACACACTCATGCAAATATACAAGCAAGCCCGTAAGGACATGTGTGAAAATATACATATATAGCATATCCATGTACATACTTTAAGGCATGAATGCACATGGATTTACAAGCATGTGAGTTTATGCACAAACACACTAAGTACCAACCAAATCCATATATACGCAACTGCAAACACAGGCACACAGAGACACTTGGATCTTAAAAACACACACCGCCGACCTTCATTACCATGAGACCAGCATTACAAGTTTGTCTTACTAGGGGCTTCGTGCCAAAAAGATGTGGTACAATTACACCACCACGTGCCATAGACACCAACTGATTTCACTAACACAAGTTTAACTACACAGGAGAGGGCTGATTAGTGAGATCAGCTGGTGTATACAACCTGCATACACATCAGCCTCCATGGCACATGAACGCGTATTACTGCACTAAAACACAAGGGGGAAAAATTATACATATATATATATATATTTTTCCCCTTCATGATACTTTAATATATTCAGTATACTGAGTTTGTAGAAGAAAACTGAATGGAGAAAACCCTTTTGACCAAGTTCCCTTTATAGAACAGATCATGGATCCAAATGGGACTAACCTGATTCAAATGGGACTAACCTGATCCAAATGGGACTAACCTGATCCAAATGGGACTAACCTGATTCAAATGGGACTAACCTGATCCAAATGGGACTAACCTGATTCAAATGGGACTAACCTGATCCAAATGGGACTAACCTGATTCAAATGGGACTAACCTGATCCAAATGGGACTAACCTGATTCAAAAGGTAAATGAGAGAAAGGCTTTTTCTTCTGACTGTCACCGTGGAAGGGGCTTCCATACCAAAATTGAGGATCCCATGGCTCTGAAGTTTAAGCAATGAACTTGATGGGGGGGGGTCAGATTTGTGTGTGGGTGTCTACACTCAGTGGTGTAATGAAAATCCCCTCCGCCGCAGCCCTGGTCTCTCCATGCTAAAGAGTTCATTATGCCCTGTCATCAATCCTTCCTTTTTCTGAGGCATTACATTCATCAGGAAAATTAAAAAAGTGTCACGTCTCCGGTGATTTGTATTCTTCCATCAAAAACACACACCATTGAGGTGGCTCAATTTGCATATTCCCAGGATGTAATAATAACTCATTGGGCCTGACTCCGTCTATAAAGACCCGGAGACTGGATGGGGGCCCCTCAACAGGGCTGCAGCAAAAAACAAGAGGGGACAGACCGATGAGGATTGAAGCTGCCTCACGCGGCCGGGGGAATTCTTCCCGGAGGCTTCGAGGTGGGACGGTATATAAATAAAACAGCCACCTCCTACCCGCTTGAGTGATGATCAGTTCATTCAACTTTACTCAGAAGGTGCCGGCAACAAAAACAGGTGCATCGCAAAGTACTTCGCTGAGCAGCAAAAGGACATAAATGCGTGTAATAAAGAGGAGAGACCAAACACCTCACCGATCGCTTGATCATCAGCGTAATTGAATAGGGCTGCCGGCTCCCGTGGTCACTGAGGAGCTGACATGGGTGTTTAGTTAAAGGTATAATTAATGTTTTCCAATGGGGCAATGGTTGACGAAGCCCACCGAGTCTTGTT